>NC_141697.1:647646300-647863800 GCF_964263255.1 Lissotriton vulgaris | reverse complement strand
AAATAAGAAACTTCCCATCTTCAATCAAGAAGACGTCGTTCGTGGCCTTCAGGCCTAGCCATGTCGGTTGACTTCCACTCCGTCATAATCCTAGTCTTCTGCCGATGGAACGGACTCCCTTTCAATTCTGTTCTCTGTGCTACTCCAAGTATCCGCGCACTTACCTTCATAAAGTTTGCAACTTGTACCTCTCACCGGAGCACAAGGAATAAGATTGCGACGTTTGCCGATCATTCCAATTGAAAAAGATTTTGCAGGACCGACAAGCTCAACATAGGGGCATTCAGCGGCAGAACATCGACTACACATCGGATATCTTCGGGGAAGATACTGAACAGGAAGAAATGGAAGCGTCGGCAGTGGAAGAGGAGGAGGCCTTCTCTATCCAGGAATTTGGCTCAGAACTGGAGATCTCCCAGCTCGATAGGGTACCATGAGTAACAAAGCCCCTTTGCCCACTAAAATTATTTTCACCAAACAAAAGGCTTCTAGGCCACCACTGCCTTCGGGACAGGGTCTGCACAGAGAGACTGTTTCTAACGCCCTGCCTTCAGGCTCTGCATCGAAACAGCATACTAAGCCTTCTGGCTCAGGCTCGAGTCGAGACAAAATACCCTCATAACCAAAATCTTTGGCTCCAAAGGATAAGAAAGACCAGTCCAGCTGGGCACCGAAAGCAAAAGATACCCTTCAAAACCTCTGGAACCTATCCTGGAACTTATGAAGGAAAAACTGGAACCTAAAAAAAAAACCATTTACATTATTCCAGACACTGGACATATTTTTGCCAAGGATGCAATACCGTCCAAAAGAAAGACTGCTCTAGAAGATACAAGCTATAAAATTCCTCTGAAAAAGGACATAGCTACTATCCTACCCTATCCCTGAGTCCCCTACACCAACTGCACCACTACCAGGCTCAGATCCCTTAAATATCACACAACAGGGTTCTCCACATACACAGCCTGATATATAGGAGGGGAATGACAATAGTCCACTACCAATAGATCTATGGAATGATTATATTATTGATCAATCTATGAATAATTATCATAATTTATACCCTGCAAAACTATCACCTCCTGATGACAACGCAGCATTCTAGAAGTTAATCTCATGAGCAGCATCATACCATGGAGCTACAATATACAAGGAATCTTTAGAAGAGGATTTTCTTTTTGAAGCGCTAGGTTCTACACTTAGGACAACTCAAAGTTTACCGATGCTAAAAGGCATAATGAGACATGCCAATGATAATTTTGAAGACCCCGTACGTGCCTTGTTGAAAATGGAAGTCTCTAGTTGGTAACGGTTTGCACCATTGTCCTAGTAGTGACCCTTCTTCCTAGTCCGGGTGAGGGGGATACACTTCTAAAATAACCCCTGCTCACCCCCTTGGTATCTTAGCACGAGCAGACAGGCTTATCTCAGAGGCAGTATGTAAAGCATTTGTGCACACAGACATTAATACAGTGAAAACACTACAAATGAACACCACACCAGTTTAGAAAAATATGTAATCTTTATCTAAACCAAATAAGACCAAAACAACCAAAATCTACAATACAGTAATAGAACAAGCATTTTCCTTGCAATAGGTCTCGCATTTGTGAGAGTTTGAGCTATAGGCATTGTAAATGACAATGCCTTTTATTAAAGTGTTGTTTTTCAAACCAATAAATAAAAGGCATTGTCATTTGCCATGCCAATAGCTGAAACACTTGCAAATGCGAGACCTATTGCATTGCAAATGGGTGCTATAACATTTTGTTAGGAGAGAGTGTGTTCTGCCTGCAACAGCAGGCAGGACAAAGCTATTTAAGAAAAAAGTGCTCGGAGGCTGTAATTAAAGCCTATCAAGCAACAACACATGTAACAGGGGATGTTGCCTTGGGAGGTTACAAAGTAAGACAAGGCGGTACTAAGGAGGGACTACTAAGCCTTTTGACTAAGGATCAGACACAGTTTACAGTGGACAATGACAGAAGCTAATGAAAAATGTGAGCGGAGAGTGGGCAGAGCCTCAAGTCCCTACCTCAATACAGCATGCCTCGACCTACAAAAAACTGAACTGTAGTTAAAGAGGAAAATTGTACCAGAAAATTTCTGCTAGGTCTCAGTCATCTCATGACTGTTATTGGGTTTGATGCCTTTGGGTTTGTCTGCGCTTTACAAATCTCAAATCAAATTTCAAATCAAATATAGTAAAGTTCCTCTTCGGTGTAGAATTAACAATGCTACATTCTCTTGTAACTCCCTATTTCAAGTCTGGGGACATAGTTGTGGGGAAGTGAACACAGCTTGCATTGAACCAACTTGTTGGTTATTTCAGATAAAATGGGACCTTTTCTATTCACTACCCGAAACTGAAGCTTAAAGTAGGAGTTTAAAGCTGAAAGGCGAGGACGGGCAGTAATATTGATGGGAGAGAAGGGGTGCATATTGTTCCAGCACATGCCCTATGAAACGCGGCCAGAAGATATATCAATAGAACAATCTGTAGTTTTACCTTAAAAGGGTGAATGTACTTAATGAAACTTAGCACCAACCCTCAAGTAAGAGGTGTCCGTCACCCAGGTGTTGACTGGCAGAGTCTTTATTTTGTTAGATAGCTCAGCTGGCTGAGTGCTTCCAATGGATTTCTGTGAACAGGCAGAGCCTAGAGTTTTCATGTCAACCAGAGGCTGGAGATTTGAATCTCTGTAGCGCCGACTCAAGGTTTCATCTGTCTGTGTTTTTACTTACTGCCTGGGGTTCTACATGAAGATCTTTTGCATGAATAAATAACGGTAGGCAGTTTTTTGCCCTCGAAAATTATTGAAAAACATCAACCTTTCACAGGATGACTCCCAACCACAAACTGAGCAGCAGTTACTTAATTAGGCACGGAAATGCCCTGTGAGCCAGCAGGTCAGATGTCAAATGTGCTACGTGAGGTCAGACACGTGTCGCAGTAACTCACACCAATGACCCCCAGGTCAGCCGAGAAGCAAAGGTCATCGGGAAGGAAAAAAAGTAAAGTAAAAGATCCCACTCGCAAGGCACGGCAGGGTGAGGTGAGGAAGCACATGCAGGCAAGGCCAATCGCTTTCTTGAAATGTACACAGAACGCATTTCTCTGCACACAGGGGACCTGGGGGATTGTGGGGAGCATACATACCGATTCTGCAGGTCTGTGTGCCAATGTTGGATAGATGATTCTGCGTGGCGACTGTGGACGTCTGGGTATGACCAACTTTAAGCCGCTGGTATGGTTGTGGGAGGTTGATGTGGCTGAATCTGGGCAACTGGTTGAGAGTGCCCTTCTGCTAGGCAAATGAGCGCGAGTGGCTGCTTAAAGACGTCTGGTTGTGCATTTCCCTGCCAACAATTGCCGTTGGTGAGCACTCTGCTGCCTAGAGTTTCCAATAAATACCACCCAAATACATTTGCAAGACCAGTGCACGCCGGCTTTAGTGCTGATGGCGCCCGGTGCGAGAATCATTTTTGGCACCCCCATACCACATGAACGCCTCCTCGGGATCTCTTACTACGATCGGGCATAAATGCCCCTCATCTCTTAAATCAAACATTTTTGCTAAACACAGCACCCAACCCTGTGGTCCGCGCACCCTCCACAGGTCAGCGCCCAGTGCGGCCCCACCTGTCTCACTGCCCTAAAGCCGGCCCTTTGTCACATAGTGACACAGGGGCTCCACTGTCGCGGTAGCAAACATATTACGCACATAAGGCTTTCTGATCACATGGCATGTAATATGCTTCACACAAATTGCAGTGCAAGGCCGAAGTGTCTTGTACCTGACAAAGGCTGCACCAGCTGTCTCCAAGGGTGAGTGTCGGGCGAGCACAATGAAAGGAGCCCAGAGCCCAGTTAACCAACGTGCAGTACGTCACAGGTCCGTTGATATGGAAGGGCAGCCCAGCCAATGAGGCAAGGCCATGTGGGGCCGGCTGACGGAACGAGCCGGGCTACCGAAGACCCTACGCAGCGTAGACCTGCACCTCATTAAAGATTCCTGCCCCAAAGTACGGCTACAGACCAGTGGAGGGGGAGTGTGAGGGACAGTTGCGCACCATGGCAGGGGCAGCCCAAGAGCAGACCTAAAAGTGCAGAGCAGAGGGGCAGATAGATGTCACGGCAGGTCCTGCACAACGTGAAACAACAAAGCTTATTGTATGAAGAGGCAGTCGGGAACAATTGGAAGTACCTGGGCTCCAAAAGACAAGGACACTACAGCAACTACATCTGCAGAACTAATTCAGGGGAGGAAATCTTCAGAAAGCACAAAAACGCACAGCTCGATCGCGAAAGCTATTATAAACAAGCCCAAAAACTGTGCTAGTGGTGCGCGTGCGCCACTGTGCCAAACGTGACGGCCTATTGGTGTCTATTACGCGCACCAAGCGCGTAATAGATACCAATAGGCCTTGGGCGGAGCAATGCGCCCGCCTGTGGACTATTTCGTGCAGTCTTTCATTAAAAGACGCACGCAAAGGCCAATAGCTGCCCACAGAAGGAAAAGCACACGCACGAGAGTGTGTGATTCCTAGGGCAGCTTACAAACACCGTTTTTCAATTACAAAATGCCTCGCGCTGCGAAGCACTGCTACACAGTGCAACTCCTGGCTTGAGCCCTAAAAATATGACTTTTAAAAGGTAGAAACACTTATTTTCAAAGCAAATTGCATAAGCAACACTCTTCACACATAGTACCTTGGATGCGTTGTGCGCACAAACAACTGTCGCAGGGAAGATGATGCGTCAGTTCCTTATGCCCAGGGAAGGTGATGCGTTGGTTCCTTACTTCAGGGGAGGTGATGCGTTGGTGCCTTACTGCCACTCAGGCTGTGTTGCATCTGTTCCTTACTGAAGGGGAGGTGATGCCTCAGTTTCTTACTGTGCAGGGAGGTGATGCATCCGTATCTTACTGCGATCCCGGCATTCTTGCAGGCATGGCACCCAGATGCGATGAAAGAGGATTGGGGATGCGTCCGTTTCTCCAGCCGCGGTCCCCAATGCGTTGGCTCATGCAGGCACACAGCCAGACCTGTGTCTGAATCGGTATGGTGATCTCAGACTTCGTAGATAGGGGCACTCGGTGCGTGAATTTCTTGAGCGTCGAGCAGGCGCTGCCTCCATTTCTTCGGTGATGAGTCTGAAACCGGTGTGGATGCGTCGCATTTCTCGTAGTTGCGTTACTTTTCCAGGTCCGAACAGCAGGAATAACCTCCAGAGGCCTAGGACAGCAGCAGGCACCTCCTGGCAGGTCCGAACTCAAGGAAGTTTAGGGGAGCTGAGGGTGAAATCGTTGTATCCCTGAGACTTCAAAAACAGGATGCAAGCTGTACTTCAAGCCCTTAGGGATCTTCCTCAAGCAGGGGACACCGCTCACAGCAAAGTCCTTATCCTTTCCTTGGCAGAAACAGCCACTGCTGGCCATCCCCAGACTGTACACAGCAAAGGAACAGTAATTCTCCTCAGTTTCTCCAGCTCTTCTCCTTGGGAAAGGTTCCGCTTGAATCCCAGAATTAATCTAATAATCTGGGCCCCACTTTTATAGCACAAAATCCTTTGCTCTTTGCTGTTAGAGAAGCTGTTTGCCCAGCCAAAACCTGTTCTGTCCTCTCTGGTGCAGCTTCCTGGCAGGAGGTGGAGACTGCATTGTCCAAGGCAGACCAGGCCTATTCGGGTAGGAAGGAAATCTCCCCCCCTACTCTGAATGCAACCCAGGTCTATTCAGCCCAGCCCGGACTCACCCTAGAAAGGCAGGACACATCCCCCCCACCCGAAGTGGCTGTCAGAACAAAATAGAATGCACATCCCCTGTCACTCCAAAGCCAGACAGTCCGTACACAAACCTAGCAGAGGCACACAGGATGGCTAAGCAAGAAAATACCTACTGCTATTTTCAAACACAAGATGTAAAAATCCCCCTCACTAAAAGATGCATCTTTATATTCTGAGTTCAGGCATACTAAACTTTACCTTGCTATCTTGTCCTTGTGGAAAGTTATATTTATAAGATGTTATAAATAAACTCACATTCTATCCTGTGGTACAGATAGCCTTTCAATAGTGAAAACCTAAATTGGCAATTTTGCACTATCAGGACATGCCACACACATCAGGGCTTGTCCTACCTTTCCCATACACTACCCCCTGCCCACATGGGTACCCTGGGCCTACCTTAGGGGTGACTCGCATAAGAAAAGGGAAGGTTAGGGCCTGGCATGTGGGTGCACTTGCCAGGTCGACATGGCAGTACCAAACTGCGCACAGACACTGCAGTGGCAGGCTGAGTTACATTTACCGGCTGCTTATGTGGGTGGCACTATCAGTGCTGCAGGCCCACTAGCAGCATTTGATTTACAGGCCATGGGCACACATGGTGCACTGTACTATGGACTGACTAGTAAATAAAATGTGCCAATCATGGAATCAACAATCCATAACAACAATTTATACAGGGAGCACTTCCACATTGGCACTGAACAGCAGTGGCAAAGTGCCCAAAGCATCTAGACCAGCAAAAATGAAGTCCAACACACAGCAAAAACACAGGTGGCAAAACTACAGGGGAAACCCACACCAATGATGCCAGGTCTAACATGCCTGTATATTAATACCTAGGGTCGACACAAAATTCAAGCCTCCGCCATCTGACCCAATTTTTATTAAGGGGCAGTTGCTTTTAGATTCCCTAGTGGTATCCAATGCTCAAAAAAGAGCAAACTCACAAACTACAGCAGATGCACCTTCTCTAGACAAAGTGTCTAAGTAAATTGATGCATCAGGCAAAAGAATAGCTGCACAATTTGCCAACCATTGGCGCATTGCCAACACACAAGGACTATTGACGAGATATGATAGAGCCCACTGGGACGAAATGGAGGAGTTGCTCCAACACCTCCCAAAGGAGTGTACAAAAAGAGGACAGGAACTAGTGCAGAAGGGAAAATAAATATATAATTCCTCCAGTAGATGTGCCCTAGACGTTGCTACCACTCCAGCAAAGGGAATTAACACCAGCATTCTCCTTAGAAGACCTGCATGGCTCAGAGGTTCAACAGTCCATTTTAAATGTTCCATTAGACAAAGAACACCTATCTGACATCTAGCCACAGATTCCTTACCTTTGACCTTCTAGGCGTCAGGCTGGATCTGGAAGATTTTTCTTGGCAGTACCCCTGTGCGCCGATTGGTGGCGTCTGTCGACTCTGCGTGACGTTGTTGTCGTCGTGATCATCGTCATTGTGACGTCCGTGTCGTCAATATATTCGGCACTCGTTGAAGAGATCTACCCCAGTCATTTGTTTTACAGACTTTTTGCGACTTTTGTTGACTTCTTTGGTGTGTAGCATTCATGTTGAGTAAGAAGACACCGGAGTTCACTGCGCCATGTTTCTCACAGACCCCCACTTAGTCTGTCTTTGGTGTCTGGAGCGCGACTACGACTTGAAGTCATGCTCCGACTACCAAGCCATGGCACCAAAGGCTTTGTGGGAGCGGTCCCTAAAGCTGCTCGCGACCCGGCACTGCGGATGTCGCCTCGTGGGTCTCGATCCCGGTCTCAGTCGAGCATCATATTCCTCTTCGTCGAAGCCCTCTAAGTCAGTCAGGTAAGAGGTTCCACAAAAAGCACTTCACCCCGCCAGTCTCATGACCCCGCGGAGGAACCTCAGAGTTCGAGGCCCCGCTCCGCAGAGTGGGTGCCTGGGTTGGCTCCACTCATCCCAGCCTTTCCGGGAGCGACCCCTGCCGAGCTTAAAGAGTTTTATGACACCATGTGCGCCATATTTGAGCTGTCTGACCCTGCTGGCTCGCCTTCAGGCCCCGCCGGCTCAGATAATGGAGGAGTCCTTGTGGGTCCCGCATTGGTGGGCCCGGCGCCACGTCCTCCAATTGAACCTGTGCCTGGGTCCGGATCGATGCCGGTCGCTCCGCCACAGTGACCTCCCAACACGGCATCCAGTGCAGAGGTCCTCGGTGTTGCTGGTAACCACCGGCGGCACCTCCCATATCCTCATACCCGATGACAAGAAGCCGGTTGGGCATCCTCCGACTCCGAGACCTGAGCCGTAAGGCGCCATGTTGTTCAACCTGCCCTATTCTGAAGAGTTGGTGATGGATGAAGAAGATTGGGAGGGAGAGCAGGATCCCTTAGAAATCCAACACCCACAAGAGATGCACTGGTATGAGTAATGGGGTGATGCTAGTGGTTTGGACACCTCCCCAGACTCTGCATGCCATCTCCACCTACCCTGGCGACGGAGGAGGGGGCATCATTTGCTATCGTGATGCTTAGGGCCTCAGAGGTCATGGACCTGCAGCTCCCTATGGTGGCAGTCAAGTCTGGCATTGCAGTCGGTGAACACCGCTTGCAATTTGGTCCGTTATTCCCATTCTATATGGGACATGGTTGTGCAGGTCCTGCCCATGGTCTCGAAGGAGGACCGGGCTCGACTCTCCCAAGCAATTTCCGATGGGAGATTGTAGGAAAGTAGGTTTCTGTTGCAGTAACCCCCCCACTTTTTGCCAGACTACTGATGCACTTTTTCTTCTTTTGTGTCCTGGGTCCCTGCCAATCAGGTTCCCAGGGCCTGTGTTCTTTCCCCAAAACTAACCCCCACAGGTCAGCCCCTGGTAAATGGTACCACAGATACCCAGGGCACTGTGACCAGGGAAGACCTTTAAGGGCAGCAGCACTTATTGTGCCACCCTTAGAGGCCCTGCACCTTTACACACACACACACTGCGTTTGCAGGTTGTGTGTTTTGGTGCAGAACAAAGTAAAGAGGCGACATGGCACACATCCCTGTGTGCCATGCCTGCAACCCACTGCCCTGGTATAGATCAGTCACCCTTCTCGCTGGGTGCCCTATGCCAGTGGTAAGGGTACAGGTGCATGATCCCTTTACCCCTACAGTGTCTATGTCCATTCTTAGACATTGCGTGCTGCCATTAAGAGTATATGGTACTGGGCTCTTGTCATTACGAACTGCACAGCACCATAATGGCTACATTGAAAACTGAGAAGTTTGGTATCAAACTTCTCAGCCCCTTAAACCCACACTGATGCTAGTGTGAGATTTATTGAAAAATGCACACAGAAGGCATCTCAAAGATGCCCCCTGAAAAACGACCAGCCTCTGGTGGGTTCCCTGACTGGTACACACCAGCCTGCCACCACAAGACTAATTTCTGGAACCCAAGGGTGGGAGCCTACGCTCCCTGAGCCCAGAAACAAAGCCTTTCCTGGGCCTTTCCAGGCCAGGAAGAGCCATCTGTGGCAGTGGAGCCTCAAAGGCCTGGCAGCCTTTGTAATGCAACCCCCTGCCTCTCTTGCTATCAGGAGCAGGCCCCCTTCCTGTCTTCCCTCCCCTTCGGCGGGAAGACTGGCAGGGAAAAACTAGCCAGCCCAGGAGGTGCGCCTACCTCTGCCAACTCCACACCTCAGGTAGGGGAGGCGAGGTGAAGTCCACTCTTCAGTGCTCGCCATCTAGCAGATGTCAGGCACTCTCCAATCAGGACTAGGGATTGTGCTCACTCCTCCACGTGGTGTGATCACACCAAGGGTGTAGTCACCCTAAGGTCAGTAGCCCATTGGCTACTGATCTAAAGACCTCTAAACCGCCCCCTAAATACAGTGTTCGAGGCATATGGGCTGCAGATGGTACATTATGAATAGATCGCCATCTGGTGTTGGGCTCGGATGATTGCACTTTGTTTTTCTCTTGGAGAGTCTTTTGTCTCTTGGTGACTCCTCCCCTGGTTGGCAGTGCGCATGGGCATCGGCTCCATCCTTAGATTGTTTTTTTCCGCCATCGGGTTCGGATGAAGATCGAGACGCTCCAGATCAACTTCGCAAGAAAGTGATTTTCGGCGCGTATTCCCTTTCCAATTCGACGGTATTGTTATTCGAACGCGTTCATTTCCATTCCGACGCGTTACAAATTCAAAATAGAAGAGAAAAACTTGGAACTACGTCGAAGAAAAGGAGGCCTCTCTCGACGCAGTCAAGCCCGGAGTCCATGGAAAGGACTCCATTCAAAAAATGTCCAACGTGTGGTGCTAAGTTCCCACACAAGGACCTACACGAGGTGTGCAACCTCTGTCTATCGCCTGAACACGAATCCAGGGACTGCGAAGCCTGCGCAGCATTCTCCTCCAAGCTAACGATTAGAAATCGTCGAGCTCGAAGACACGAGGTTTCCAGAATGCAGGCAGAAGCGATCCCGGAGCTGTTCGGAGACGAACAAATCGAGGAAGAAGAGGACCAGTCGGGGTCGGAAGGGGACCAGTCGGAGGTTGAAGAACTCATCGAGCTACAAACCGTGAGTGACGACGTCCCCTTACCGAAAAACCGACCCCGTGCGGTAACGACCCCGCCCTCGGGCCCGGTCAAACCGCTGAAAAAAGTTTCCGACGCCCCGCCTTCGGGCCCGGCAACGAAACCGAAACTGAAACCGAAACACTCGGACTCCCACCATTTCGGATCCGAGAAAAGGGCGACATCGACTTCGGCACCGAGGCTACATACAAAGGACAACTCGGGATCGAAACATTCCATGTCGAAACATAAATATGACTTATCGCCCAAGAGACACTCGATACCAAGAAAGTCGGAATCGAGCAAACATTCGGTTTCGAAAACAACAAGATCTGACGATCGAAAACAAAAGCACCTCTCGGAACCAGGACCCTCGGTACCGATTCAGGAGCAACAAACAGATCCCAAACAAAAGATCTTGTTTATTGACCCACAAACTGGGAAAGTGGTCACAAAGAAGAGAAAGAGTGAACAGTCAGAAGATAAACCTCTTCCTTCAAAAAAGAGAACAATGGGGACGAATATAACTCCTCCTGCTTCTCCTCGTCCTAGACTAACACCCTCTTCTCCTATTCCTCACAATAGGCCAAATATTCCTACACCTTCCACACCAAGACCAGCTACACCTCAGTCAGATGTAGACAGTGATCTGGGGGAGGGAGAACCTCAAGGGGATGACGAAACTATCCCAGATGAGGAGGATCCATGGGAAAATTATGATGTAGGGTCAGATGAAGACAACGACCCAGAGCTATATCCCTCAAAGCCTTCACCACCTGATGATAACACAGGTTTTGTGCAGCTCATTAATAGGGCAGCGAAATACCATAAAGTAGATATACATACAGAACCTCAAATAGAGGATTTCTTGTTAGAGACTCTACCTAATGCACAGAGAACATCAGGTACTCTCCCTATGTTGAAGGGTCTTCTTACTCACACAGATGAGATATTCGAAAACCCAGTGAGAGCCAGGGTGTTAAACCCAAGAATTGATAAAAAATACAAAGCGGCTCCAAAGGACCCAATATTTATTAGAGGGCATGTACCTCTAGACTCGCTGGTGGTCTCAAACGCTCGTAAAAGAGCAAACTCATTATCTACAGGAGAGGCTCCCCCACCAGATAAAGAGTCAAAGTTAATAGATGCATCAGGTAAAAGAGTAGCATCACAGGCAGCGAATAGCTGGCGTATAGCCAACACACAAGCACTACTCGCACGTTATGACAGGGCACATTACGATGAGCTAGAAAAACTTCTTACACATCTCCCAAAGGAACATCAGAAGAAGGCAGACCAATTAATACAGGAAGGTAAAATAATAACAAATACTTCCATTAAGTGTGCATTAGACGCAGCAGACACTGCAGCAAGGTCTATTAACACTAGTATCATGCTAAGAAGGCACGCATGGCTTAGAATCTCAGGATTCAAACAAGAGGTACAAACAGCCCTACTGAACAAACCATTTGATCAGAAGACATTGTTTGGTTCAAGCACAGACGAGACATTAGAGAAAATGAAGAAAGATACGGAAACGGCTAAGTCAATGGGAGCATTGCAACAGCCAACACACAGAGGTTCCTTTCGTAGATCCACCTATAGAGGGGGCTCAAAGAATACAGGAACAAATCAGCAATCCACATCTTTCACACCTACATCACCCAGAGGTAATTCAAGAGGCAGTTACAGAGGTAACAACAATAAAGGAAGAGGCCGCGGAAATAATAACCGCAACGCCTCAACACCAAAACAGTGACTTCATAGAACTCCCCCCAGACCACATAACACCGGTCGGGGGACGTCTATCACAGTTCCTACCTGTCTGGGAAAACATCACGTCAGACAAGTGGGTGAGACAAATTATCCAACATGGTTATTGTCTAGAACTCACAGACACCCCGCCAAACATCCCCCCCAAACAGCGTCCAATGAGTCAGGATCATCTGACATTGTTAAGAGAAGAAGTGCTAGCACTTCTACAAAAGCATGCAATAGAGAAGGTCCCAAAAGATCAACAGGGCACAGGAGTATACTCTCTATACTTCCTGATCCCCAAAAAGGACGGGTCCCTAAGACCAATATTAGACCTCAGACCTCTCAATGCTTACATAAATTCGGAGCACTTCCACATGGTCACGCTCCAACAAGTACTCCCTTTACTGAAGAAAGGGGACTTTCTTTCTACACTGGATCTAAAAGACGCTTACTTTCATATCCCAATTCACAAAGCCCACAGAAAATACCTAAGGTTTGTGTTAGAAGGACAACACTATCAGTTCAAAGTCCTTCCATTCGGTGTCACAACAGCACCGAGAGTTTTCACAAAATGCCTAGCTGTGGTGGCAGCACACCTAAGAAGACAACAAATACATGTCTTCCCATACTTGGACGATTGGCTAATAAAGGCCAAGTCAAAGGAAGAATGTCTTCACAACACACAGAAGACAATTCAATTGCTGCACCACCTAGGGTTCACAGTGAACTACAAAAAATCACACCTGCAACCAAACCAGATTCAGCAATACCTGGGGGCTACAGTAGACACAGAAAAGGCAATAGCATACCCCAACCCAGTCAGAGTACAGACAATGGTCGGGTTAATACAAAGATTTCAACCACAACACTCACTACCAGCACGAGTGTTTATGCAACTATTAGGCATGATGTCCTCCTGCATACTGCTAATACCACATGCCAGACTACAAATGCGCCCACTACAAGAGTGTCTAGCGACACAGTGGAACAGGCTCAAGGGCAGATTACAGACCTGGTGTTGGTGGACGACCGGACGCATCGCTCTCTGAAGTGGTGGAACACAGAAAACATTTCCAAGGGACGGTCGTTCCTAGAGCCAATTCCACAAGTAATAATAACAGCGGACGCATCGCTCTCCGGATGGGGAGCGCACATGGACAGATACACAGTACAGGGGAAGTGGAGTGTGCAGCAAAAGAAACTGCACATCAACTACCTAGAACTATTAGCAATATTTCTAGCACTAAAAGCCTTCCAAATGCAAATAACAGGCAAAGCAGTCCTGATCAGAACAGACAACATGACTGCAATGTATTATATTCAAAAACAGGGGGGGACAAACTCTCTCCAACTGTCCAGACTAGCACAGGACATATGGAGATGGGCCATTCCTCAAAAGATCTACCTGTTAGCGGAACACCTACCAGGAGTTCAAAACCAAATAGCAGACATCCTAAGCAGACAGTCAGAACAAGTGCACGAATGGGAGCTGCACGACCAAATACTACAGCCATTCTTCCAAAAATGGGGGCAACCAGAGATAGATCTGTTTGCCAATCATCAGAACGCAAAATGCAAAGAATTCGCATCCAGGTACCCACACCGAAGGTCCCAGGGCAATGCACTGTGGATAAATTGGTCCAACAGATTTGCGTACGCGTTCCCTCCTCTACCACTAATTCCATTACTGGTTCGGAAACTGCAGCAACATTCAATGACAATGATACTAGTGGCACCCACGTGGGCAAGACAGCCGTGGTTCACCACGCTGCTACAACTCTCACAAGTACCACATCAAAAGCTAAGGTTATTACCCATGCACCTTACACAGAACCATGGAGAAATAATGCACCCAGATCCCAAACAACTGAACCTAGCGATCTGGCTCCTGAAGTCATAGAGTTTGGGTATTTAGATTTACCACCAGAATGCATGGAAATCATTAAACAAGCAAAACGTCCTACCACCAGAGCATGCTATGCAGCAAAATGGAAGAGGTTTGCTATACACTGTAACAGTAAGCACATCAACCCTCTGGACGTATCTACTAAACAAATCATTTGCGATTTGTTACACTTACAGCAATGTAACCTAGCATATACCTCTATCAGAGTTCATCTAGCAGCCATAGCAGCATACCTACAAAACAGACAACATCTGTCATTGTTCAAAGTACCAGCAATTAAAGCTTTCATGGAAGGACTCAAAAGAGTCATTCCACCAAGAAGACCACCTTCCCCAGTCTGGAATCTCAACATAGTGCTTACCAGACTAATGGGGCCACCATTTGAACCTATGCATAGGTGTGAAATACAATTCCTCACATGGAAGGTAGCCTTCCTCATAGCTATCACGTCACTTAGAAGAGTAAGTGAACTGCAGGCTTTTACGATTCAAGAACCATTTATGCAGCTACACCAAAATAAAGTGGTTCTTAGAACAAACCCAAAATTCTTACCGAAGGTTATTTCAGCATTCCACATCAATCAGTCAGTGGAATTACCGGTTTTCTTTCCAAAACCACAAACAGTAGCTGAAAGAGCCCTACATACACTGGATGTTAGAAGGGCCATATTGTACTACATAGAAAGAACACAAACTTTCAGAAAGACAAAACAGCTATTTGTTGCGTTTTCTCCCACACATAAAGGCAATCCCATCTCCAAAGCGGGCATTGCCAGATGGATTGTAAAATGCATTCAAATATGCTACTTAAAGGCAAAGAGAACATTAACTGTTCCTCCTAGAGCTCACTCTACACGTAAACTAGGAGCATCTATGGCATTTCTGGGAAACATTCCACTAGATGACATATGCAAAGCGGCTACCTGGGTTACACCGCACACCTTCACAAAACACTATTGTGTAGATGTGCACACAACACAACAAGCTAGAGTGGGACAAGCAGTATTAAAAACATTGTTTCAGACAGTTGCAACAGACACCGGTGACCACCGCTAGGGAGAGAACTGCTATATAGTCTATTCATAATGTACCATCTGCAGCCCATATGCCTCGAACGGAATATGCTACTTACCAGTATGCATCTGTTCTTGGCATAGAGGGCTGCAGAGTGGTACATGCCCTCCCAGCCTCCCCGGAAACCTGTGTCTGTTCCAACATTATCTTATTTAGATACACTTACATGGGCACTCTTATCTGTATTCTACTATACTACTCCATCTAACCCTACTATGGCAAAACAATCTAAGGATGGAGCCGATGCCCATGCGCACTGCCAACCAGGGGAGGAGTCTCCAAGAGACAAAAGACTCTCCAAGAGAAAAACAAAGTGCAATCATCCGAGCCCAACACCAGATGGCGATCTATTCATAATGTACCACTCTGCAGCCCTCTATGCCAAGAACAGATGCATACTGGTAAGTAGCATATTCCATTTAGGAGGCAGCCCTGAACCAAGAAGGCAGATCCAGAAACCACAAGAAAAGAAGATAAGACGAAAATCCAAGCAGAGCAAACAAAACTACGCCCACTGACTTGGCCCTAGCCCTACAGGCCTGTCTCCCCTCTAACCTGCTCCTGCGAAATCCTGGTATGTCCTGCAGCCAGCAACCTCAAAAACCCCGGAGGACCTGGCTGCCTTCACTTCAAAGATTGAATCTCCAGTGCACACCGGA
Organism: Lissotriton vulgaris; assembly: GCF_964263255.1. NCBI lineage: Eukaryota > Metazoa > Chordata > Amphibia > Caudata > Salamandridae > Lissotriton > Lissotriton vulgaris. Next base: position 647,848,073 of record NC_141697.1, on the reverse strand, counting down.
CTTGCACAAACTGCAGCTTTTGGTGCCAGCCAGAAACCGCGAATCCAGCCCACTCTGCACCCGCCAAACCCGGCCCGAGCTCGAGTGGAAAAATACCATGAGGAGGTCCCCCCGGCGATCCTGACCCGAGATCTGGCCACCCCTGACCTTCCTCCGGATGACGCCTGCAGCCTCAATCCAGAGGACCCCCCTACCGCGACCAGAGCGGGGAAGAAAATCCAACGTCCCAAGGCACCCTTTCACCCGACGCCCCATGGCCTTGTGTGCCCAAACAGACTGCGCCTAACCAACCCACGACATCCCAACGTACCCCTTGAAGTGGTGGTGTCACCCAGAAGATCTTCGTCCCCGAGCCTGCAGTGTTTATATGTCCCGGAGGTTCTCCATTGGAAACAACTGGGCACCCGACCTCAAAACAGCACACTGCACCCGGCCGCCCTAGTGCCGCTGAGGGTGCACCTTTTGTGCTACTTTGGTCCTCAACTTGCCCCAAGCTAAACCCTAGGAGCTTTGCTCCCACAACCTTGTGGCCTAGCTTGCCAGCAGCCACCAACCGGAGACCCCCTATCCTCCATACGATAACATTGGGCCTCAACACTCTGCACCCGCCCGCCCTAGTACCGCTGAGGTTGCAATTCCAGTGCATCACTGACCCTGGGTGACCCTTGAGTCTAACCCCAGAACTTTAACTCCCACAGTCGTTTACCAATAACCTGTTTTTCCTCCATAGGATAACATTGACTATTTTCCCTCCAAAAAAAACGACTTAGTGTGGAGTTTTGAAAACTAAAGATATTCTTTAACAATCGTGCAAATATCCAAAACGTGTTTTCTCACCTTTTTGCAAGACATGTCCCAGTGCTGAATCTAGGCATCCAGCACTGAGTTACAATAAGTAGTAACTTGCCTTCAATTTATTGAAAAAAGCCCATTCATTCCAATGTACTGTATTTGCTAAGTGTTGCATACTACCGCTCCCCAGTAAATCAAACAAAGTACAATTTCTATTGCCTTTTCAAACTGTTCTATATCCAGTAACTTATTACTGAAAAGTATTTAATGCTTACCTGTACCAGGCCTGCTTGGTTCTAAAAATAAACAGTATATTTTTTTTTATACAAAAGGAATTGGCCTAGAGTTCAGTTCTTGTGTGTGAATTCATTTGCCAACTGAGTGGGTACATCAAATGCTTAACACTGTCCTCTGATACTGCCTTACTGCTCGACCAAGCTACCACTATTAGAGAGTATGGTTCTATCTAACTTTAACCTCTGCCTACCTCTGGGGACACTTGGACTCTCTACACACTATTCCTCATTTTGGTGTAGTATATATAGGGCCAGTTTCTTACAGAGAGACACAGCAAAGTTTGCCATCAGATGTGGCTTGAACACAACAGGCTCACTGTGTAGAGCATCAAGGACAAGGCCTCAAGTGTCGGGCCAAAAGATCCTCCACCTTCGAAGCCTGTCGATAAACCTCAGAAAGCGTCGACGCCCATTCACTTCACGTTGCCGCCGAAAGTGGCGCCGAAGGCTTTCACCCCTAGGATGGTCACCAACGTGCCCGAGAAGGTGTCCTCGGTGCCGAAGTCGACGACGGTGGTCCCGGCCGTAAAGCATCGACAATCTTCGTTGGAAGAACAGCAAGAACATTTTATCGATGCCGAAACAGGCAGACTTTCCCTTCATAAGCCGAAAATTGCCCCGGAACAGCCAATGGAGTCCTATAAAATTCCACTGAAGAAAAAGAAGGATTCCACTTCGACTCCTGTTCTTGTGGAACCAATTTCTCCACGTGGCCAAGATGTCTCACCCTCTTATTCAGATGTGGACACTGGGGAAGGTGATGATGATGAGTACAGCTATCCTGTCTACACTGAGCCAGATGATACCAATGAACCCTGGGCAGCTGGTGCTGACCCAGGTGATCCTCACTCTACCCCAGACACTCAGATGTATGCTGTAAAAACGTCGCCTACAGAGGATTCAGCTGCGTTTAATGCCCTCATTGAAAGGGCAGCTAAGAATCATGACGTCCAGCTCCATGCTGACCCCATTGAAGTGGACTTTCTTTTTGACACCTTTTTCGTCTCAGAGAGGACTGTCAAGACTCTGCCTATGTTGAAGGGTGTCTTGAAGCATGCTGGGGAGATCTTTAAAGAGTCTACGAGAGCCAGGGTGATAAACCCTAGAATTGAGAAGAAGTATAAACCGGCACCTAGTGACCCTACTTACATCAAGGGACAGTTGCCTTTGGACTCTCTTGTTGTTTTTTAATGCCCGGAAGAGGGCTAATTCACAAACAACGGGTGATGCTCCTCCCCCAGATAAGGAATCTAAGGTGTTTGAGGCATCTGAGAAAAGGGTGGCAGCTCAAGTGGCCAATATCTGGTGCATTTCAAATACACAAGCACTTCTAGCAAGGTATGACAGGGTGAAGTACCGAAAATTATTTACCACCTCCCAATTATAGTTATATTCACAACCAATCCCTTTCCAATTACCAATAATCAGTCGGTTGGCAGTGTAGAAGGTCCAAGCCTTTATTATGACAAACAAAACTCTGCCAGAGGAGCTCCTTGCGACCTAACCCCACGAGGTCCACCAAGAAGACTGCTGGCACACTGTCAGGACATCACATATATACAGTTGCATTTGCAGAAACATGGCCCAACATGGAAAAATACAAGCTGGTACAGTTTGGTACAGAAAGGAAAAGCCATATATGGCACACAAAGGACTCTTGGTTTAGCTCATCCTAGATTAGCAAGGTCGAACGGGTGACTCCCTTCTGCCAGCTCCGAGATGGCCCGCCCCGCACCCCTCCTGGAATGTGCTTATCAGGCCTTCTCCTGCTACCTACAACCTTGACGGGCCTAACAAGCTGAAACAGCAATTCTGCAACAGTTGGGTTATTTCTCAGAACGACTTTGGTGTAAGGAATGAACGGGGTCTGTTAATGCAAGGCTTCGAGCGAGGCCACAAAATGGCGTCGGTCGAGTGAGTGTAAAATGCGGAAAGTGGTGCAAGCTAGAAATTCAAAATACTGCAATATGGATTTATGCTAATGTTTGCGTGCATATGCTAAAACATTTAGATACATCATGCTAATCTCGAGATATCGATTATAGATACAGTATAACCGAAAATCTATTCCGGTTCCTCAAACCCTCCTTTTAGCGTGGTGTAGCTAAATGCAGAATCAGGCATTTAGTCTCGAAAAACCTCCTCGTTAATGGCCATTAATTCCTGAATCTCTTTTTGCAGCATCTGAAGTTTGTCGGGGACTGGGGTAGGAAAGCACAGTGTTGTGACTCAGGAGGCACAATAGGAGCAACAGACCGGGCCACATTGGATCAGGATGCAGCAGGTGAAGATAATACTGGCTGCCCGCCCAAAATCAATAACAACTTCCATCCCCAGGTGGACAGGAGCCCCCAGAACCAACCCGACAGTGACCAGGACCCATTATCAGTATGCATTTCAGAGGCAATGCGGTGCAGCTTTTGAATAGGTAGATGAACGGAGGGGGCGGAGTCTGGAATATATACGCAACAAGAGCTGCCGATCACGCGGCATGCCCCACCTCGATCAGCCAAGATAACGTCCAAAACCATACGATTTTGGAGTGCAACAAGCCTGGTCGCCTGAAGCTCAACAGTTAGGTTGGCCAGGATGTCAGTAGTTAAGTTAATTACATTTTCCACTATCCTGGACAATCTCCTTATTTCTCTGCTATTAAATATGGGTCCCCAGAATGGCACTAAACCTTTGCTAAAATCTGTGAATTGTTGCAAAGAGGTGTCAGTCTGATCAACTTCGGTCTTGATAAGCTGCCTGCGATGTCTATTGGGTACCGCGGTGGGTGCTGTGCGCACAGGGTATAGCTGGTGTGTCCTGTGATAATCAGATGGCGCTATGTATACAGGTGGGTAGAGGAAGGACAAATAACAGTGCCCAGCTCAATTACGTGGTAACCAGGTATATGCATTTTCTCCACAGACGAAATACACATTGGGTGGCGTAACTAACGGGGGGCTAATGTGTTTCTTCATACGATAGGTATAATTGCAGATACTGTCTCCAACCCGTACACGGCCTATTCCTTGCACACAGAAAACGGAGGAAACATTCAAAATAGGAATGGGTACAATACGGTCACCTGTAACATTTCGTGCAACAAAAAGCTGGAAATATTGAGAGGCATTGAAATGGCTAAAATCATTAAGTTCTTCCTGCAATCAAGTATCGTTCCTAGCCACCATATACCTGTTCATGCATGCCTGTGCGTCTATTGTCCCTCGTCCCCAATTTCCTTTTTGGTCAAAACCCCCATGTTCGTCAATATATGCTAAAATCACATTATATTCTTTTACATCGTAATCTCTGCGATTATCACCCCAGTGACGATATATGGCGGAGAACAGTTTGAACCAGGCCTCACAGCTTCTTAGATAGGACAAGGGGAGTGAGAGAAACAGATCATGATTATGCACCACAGATGGCAGAAGCCCACAAACCCAGCAATTAGTAGTGTTGGCAACACTGTGTGTCTGATGAAGCATTTCAACAAATACATTTTTAGCATAAGTCTGGCGATGTCGTTCTTTATGGGGTGCTAGAGTGTTCAGCAAATGCTCAGATGTGGCAGCGGTGGTCGGTAGAAAATTCTGCAAAGGGTATTTATGTTCCAAATATACAAACAAACCCATAAACACAGCAATAATGACGGCTATAACCACTACAAATGCTACTTTGACCCTCGTGGTCTATGTGGAAAACATAGGCTCATAGAATGGTATGTGTCGTGGTGCAATTGGAAATTCTTCTTCTAAAACGATACGGCCAAAAGGGTATATTCCTAGCTAAAAGTCCAAAAATAAGCTCGGGCCTAGCAGTCCGTCCTGCCAGAGGTTTCTTCTCCCTGTGTCCGTCAGAGCCTCACAGGTAGACTCCTATCGTTCATCTCAAGCAAACAAAAGAGTGGTGATCAAACTTTATTCTGTCGGGCAACCTGGCCGTTGACAATAGCTGATCTTCTTTCTGAACAGGGCACAGTGATCAAAGTTCCAGCTCTCAACGTGTTCAGTCCAGTGTCTCGCTCAGCACCTCAGACCAACAAGCTAGCAAACCCTGTCTATTCAATCAAGTCTTTCCTTATCTCCTAGTGTTGGGGTCTGAGGCACCGTTTTTTGTTTTCCTTGGTCGCAGGTTGTATCGCACATGACCCGGAACTTCCTGATCAGAGAATAGTACACCAGGTACCTTTCGAACATGAGAACTTTCGCTTGCCGGGGTACTGAAAACAGGATTCAAAGCAATTGCAGATTCAGCAGAGACCAAGTAATCTGATCTCGTCACTCCCTCCTCTAGCCTTGGTTCAATCTCACAGGCGTCAGAGAAGGGTACGAATGCAGCAGCTCTCTGTTTCCTGCGTCAGAATTCCACCTGGGCGTTGCTGATCATAGGGAAGTGGAAGCGGCAGCCTCTTCAGATGGGAGACATGAATCCAGTGTTTTCTCCCATCCACTTTAACCGCCGTCCGGGTGGCGAGCAGAATCTGCCGTGGCTCGGACCACCTTGGAGCCAAACTGGAGTCACGTTCAAACTTCTTGACCAGAACCCACTGGCCGGGTTGTAGGCGATGTCCAGGGCCCTCTGGCAGGGGCTGCAGTACGGAGGCTACCTGCTGATGAATAGAACAAAGATCTTTAGTCAAAGCATATAGGTAATCAATCAACATAGGATATTCGATGTCTGAAAAGGATAGTGGCCTGGGTACCCCCCATTCGTTTGCGGGCCTGCCAAAGATAATTTCATACGGGGAAAGGCCAGATCGGGAGTGTGGGGTAACGCCTAGTGACATAAGGGCTAGAGGCAAGGTGTCAGGCCATTTCAACCCTGTGCTTTCCTGTATTTTGGCCATCTTGAGCTTAAGAATACCATTGTACTTTTCCACGAGCCCCGCTGATTGTGGATGCCGGGCAGCATGGAACTTTTGCTTAATCTGTTGGCCCTCCCAGATATGCTTGACAAGGGCCCCATGGAAGTGCCCCCCATTGTCCGACCAGATCAAGCGGGGCAAACCAAAGCGGGGTACAAACTCTTTAAGAAGGGCCTTTGCTGTAGCCATGGCAGTATTTTCTTTAGTGGGGTAGGCCTCAACCCATTTGCTAAAAGCACAAACCACCACCAGGACGTATTTCAAGTTGTTGACACGCTCCATATGAATGTAATCCATTTGGAGTACCTCAAAAGGCAGCGTTGGGGGTGCAAAATTCCCACTCAGGACACTTTCTCCCTTCCCCGGATTGTGTTGCAAACAGACCATGCAGTATTGGACCAACCGGACAGCCGTCCTTTGGATATTAGGGTTGTTCCAAACTGGGTCCAGGAGCCCGCAGATACCTTTTGCTCCTATGTGTGCGGGGCCGTGCGCCATAGTCACAACGGCCTGTACTAGTGCATTGGGCAGTAACCATCTTTGCTTTGCTGTCAGATCAACCCAACAATTATTTTCATCCAGTCTTCCTACCTCCTTTTCCCATCTCTCTAATTCTGCAGGTGTAGCTTCCTTCTGTAATACTCTCACACTTTCCATGGTGTTATCAAACAATTCAGATTCCTCCACCCATCTTGCGGAAGAGTTCACGAACCTAGTTGACATTGGGGACTGTGCTGTCTGTTTGGCCACCTGATCTGCGAAAGCATTTCCCTCCCCCACCTCATCCACTATTGCTTTGTGCGCACTGCATTTGATGATGGCTAATTTCTTGGGCAAGGTGAGGGCATCTAGCAGCCGCAAAACCAGGGGACCGTTCTGTATTTTCTGACCATTGGAAGTAAGAAAACCCCGCTCCCTCCACAGCCGCCCAAAGCTATGGGCCACGCCGAAGGCATATTGGCTGTCTGTGTAAATATTGACTTAGAGTCCCTCACTCAACTCACAGGCTCGCAGTAAGGCCATAAGTTCAGCAGCTTGGGCTGACCGGTGAGGTACTCGGAATGTTTCGACTACTGTCTTCAGAGTTGTAATTGCATATGCAGCTGTTGTTGTTCCGTCTGTTAGTTTAAAACAAGACCCATCCACAAATAACTCCCCCTGAGGGTCATCTAGAGGAGTGTCAGTGAGGTCGATCCTGCCCTTAGTTTCTTCTTCGGTGCGATAAATGCAATCATGTGTGTCATCGGTAAGTTCACTCGGAGGGAGTGGTAACAATGTGGCAGGATTTAGTGTTGCACTTCGAGTGATCGTGATATGTGGTGCAAACAACGTTCGTTCATATCCAGTGAGGCGTGCACTTGTAAGATGCTGTGTTTTTGTTTTGTTTAGTAATGTGTCCACAGCATGCGGCACCATCACTGTCAGATTGGAATTTAGGACGAGTCCTTCCGACTGCCGGATCGCCACTGCAACAGCTGCTGTGGCCCTCAGACAGCTAGGAAGTGCTCTGGCGACATTATCCAGTGTGGTTGACAGATAAGCGCAACGTCTTTGCTTACCACCAAAGTCCTGCGTTAACACCGAAAGTGAGCAACCGTCGACCTCATGCATGTATAGTACAAAAGGTTTACGGTAGTCAGGAGTGCCCAAGACAGGAGCAGAACATAAAGCAGTTTTTAAAAAGTCAAAAGAGTGCTGACATTCATCCGTCCAGGGGAGGGGTTCATGCACTTCTTTAGTAGTCAGATGCAGCAGAGGTTTAGGAAGAAGGGAAAATTAGGTATCCATTGACGACAGTAAGAGGTAATGCCAAGAAAAGCGCGAACTTCACGTTGTGTGCAAGGAACAGACATTTTAGAAATAGTAGTAATACGTTCAGGTGTACCTCCTTCGATAGTAGATGACCAAGGTAGGTCACTTCCTGTCGACAGTATTGGAATTTAGACAGTGATACCTTGTTCCCTTTAGCAGCCAAATGGTGCAACAATTTAACAGTGGCTGTTTTGCAGCCTTCTTCCGTATCCGAGGCAATGAGTAAGTCATCCACATACTGCAAAAGAACATTACCCTCTGGCAAGTCCAGATCGTCTAGTAAAGCCTTAAGGGCTTGGCTATATATACTCGGACTTTCAGTATAGCCTTGAGGTGCGCGACAGAAGCGGAAGCTTCGTCCAGATAACGAGAATCCGAAGGTCTGTCTATCAGGATGGATAGGGATGCTGAAGAAGGCATTTTTCAGGTCAATGACTGAAAAGTACTGGGCAGTTGGCGGAATCATTGTGAGGATCGTGGTGATGTCTGTCACCACGGGATATTGTGGTACCACAATTTCGTTAACAGCTCTAAGGTCGATCACAAAGTGGTAAGCAGCGCCATGGCCCTGTTCACCAGAATCAGGATTTCTTTTTAAAATCGGGCTATTGCAAATATTAGTAGCCGTTTCTTCCACCACCCCTTTGTCGATCAGGTCTTGGATAATCGACAGCAAAGCCCGTTCTCCCGCGGGTGCTATTTTGTACTGCAGGATGCGCGGCATTTTCGCGCCTTGTTTCAGCGTAATGTGAACCGGGGGGATATCCAACTTACCCACATCAGCATCCCCTGTTGCCAAAGCGTTGCTGGGATGCCATCAAACTCTGGGGGAAGGGGTTCATTTTTAGCAAAACATTGTTTCATGTGGTCAGCGTAGGGTTGTATCGTTAGATAGACCCCGTCAGCAGAGCAATGTATTGTCGCGTTTAATTTCTTTAACATATCCAAACCCAGCAAATTTTCTCCGCAATGTGAGGTCAGCAAAAGAGGAGTGTCAATAGTGGCGGGACCGATCGAGAAGGGGAGAGGTTTGGAGATGGGACTGACAACTGGAACTCCCGAGAACCCCACTGAGACATTATTTTGCCCGTGCAGAGCCGCCCCTGGAACCAATGATCGAGCAACAGAACTATTCATTGCTCCCGTGTCAATTAGGAAATTCTCAGAAGTCCCCATCACTTCCTCTTTTACATAAGGTCCCTTTTGATTGACCGGGATCGACACTTGGCCCCTACTCTGTCCCTGGCTGTCCTATGCTTGTATGTATGCATCCTGATCTTCGTATTCATAATCATCATGATAGTACTGCTTGCCTTGGTGGTTATCGAAATGATTTCGCTCAGACTTGCCTGATCCCTCTTCTCTGCGCATATCACTCCGGCCGGGGCCTCCTCGTCCACGCCCTCGGATTGCTCCGTTCTGGGCAAGCAACAACGGACACTGTGCTTTCCAATGCCCCTCCTCTCTACAATATGAACACTGGTTTAAGCCCACAGTCGGAGCCCCGCCCGTGCCTCGGCCTGCACCCGCCCCTCTGGACATGGGCCCTCTGGCTCCTCTCCCCCCGCCTTGTCCCCGGACTACCTGCTTCAGCAATACTCGTGTTTTATGGTCCTTGGCTTTCTTTTTCACCTTCTCTTTACTCTCGTTCTCCCTATGTTCATAGTCCAGGTACTTTCTGCGGCTTGCAAACGTGCAGAAATTTCCGGAGCCAAGGTTGTAACAAATCTGTTCACGAACAACCTAGTCCCACCTTCCGTAGCCAAATCCTGTCCGCTAAAGTCAATGAAGACTCCTTCAAACCTAGTGAAGAAGCCGGACACGCTTTCATCCTTTTTCTGTCGGCAGGCAGACAGTTTATCCCAGTCAACCTTCCTCTGCGGTATTAAAGTGTGCATGAAGGCTATAATTTTTGCTGGCAAAGACGTTATTTCACCCCTTGGTTTGTCTCCCGGTTTGCGATCCCGGTCCCACCCTCTCAACTCATCCCATGTCCCCCCTAGTTCAGCGTGATCAGAGTCATGCGCCTGTCGCCATATATCAACAGGCACAAGTAACCCAAAGAATAGCTCCACATCTGCTAATGTTATTACGGCAGATGCCGCAGCTTCGGTCAGTTCCTTGTAGTAGGCGGTAGGTTTCTTTCGGGGGTCGGGCAGTTGGGATTTCAGAGCAAGGACCTCACTTCTTTTCCATGGAGTGTACACCCATTGCTCCTGAAACCTGGCGTCTATCAGGGCCCGGGTGATCTGTTGGTTATCATCGCGTAGTGCGGGAACTTCGGGATGATAAATGGGATGGACCTCTCGCATGGGATGCTGTGAAGTCCACTGAGGGCTCTTTAAGAACAATCTGCCTCGATACTGGACCAGGGTGACTACGTTTTTGTATACTTCCTCTTGGGTCAGATTAAATCTATGGGTCCAGTCTCGAATATCATACAGTATCTGAGGAGCACTCCCGTTATCGAAGCTGACCTCCCAAGACCAGATGAGGGAATTGGACATCTGGAATATCACATGTTGCTGCATCACCGGTTCTAAATCTTTCAATGTACTCCATATGTCAGCCACAGTATACGCGTCACTCCTTATCTATCTGACAGCCTGATCTGCTAACACTTCCTTTTCACCATATGCCACAGATGATCTAGTGAATAGTCGTTTACCATCCAACCCTCCGGATGCCCCTCTCGGAATCCGTTCCAACATACCGGGCTTGGTGCTGGCCGATTGAGACGCCCATACGGGACTCGGGATGCTCAATTGCGCGCGAGGGGATGTTAGAGTCTGCCTGGAATCGGGGACAAGGGTGGCCAGGTCCCCTGTAGAGGGGGATGGAATGCCGGCATCACGTCTAGGGGTGACAGAGCCCCGTTCCTCTGGTGCGGATGCTTGCGGTGCTGCCGCCGTTTGAACAGGGACCGCGGGATATATGCGCTGTGGGGCATATGGCAGGGGAGGTCTTTTGTCTAGCAGATCCTCTATCTCATCTTCAGCTTCATTTCGCGTAACATAGCTCTTATCCACTTGCAGCCTAAATCGTCTATCTTCTTTCTCAATGTTCTTTTCTGTTCTATTCTTGTCATGCGCAATAGCTTTCTGTGCTATTGTTTGCCCTTGCTGTATCGTGAGTAGTTTTTCTGACCGAATACGCCTTCTCTTTGCCTCCTTCTGCCATTTGTTAAGAGTGTCAAACATGGCCTGCCGGCTGCGTTTAACAAAGAGACGCTCTTGTAAATACTGAATCTTTTTCTCATCAAAAGATCCAGTTTTTGGCCACTGTAGTTTCACGTTATCCTTCGTATACTTATGCCATAAAGAATTAAAAAGAAGGGGGCCAATACCGTGCTTGCAGTACATATCGTGACTAGGCGTGCCTTCCGGAGGGGCTGGCTGACTTTCATCTAACCTCACGCTCTCTCGGTGTATGCAGCCGAAGCATAATTTACTAAGGCACGGCATATCCCTATCTTAGTTGTATTCGAGCTGAAAAGAAACCAAGGATTATTTGTTCAACAAAAACCAGAACAAAACTTCATCAATCACAACTCTCTCAGAAATGAATGAAATGAAATGAAATTAGATTTATAGAGCGCGTGGTTGCCCTTGAGCGTCCCAGCGCTACCTTAACAGAAAAAAACAGAAAGGCCCTGAGAGCAAAAAGAAGGGACCAAGGTTTATTCAGTTTTGGGAAAGAGAAAAGTTTTAAGCAATTTTCTGAACTTTAGATAGGAGACTTCCATCCGGATTTCCCTAGGGAGGGCGTTCCAGTGTTTTGCTGCATTCAGGGAAAACCGGCGTCCTCCGGTCCGGGCTTTTCTCACTCTAGGAACGAAGACCAGGTTCTCTCCGTCAGAGCGGAGGGTCCTTGGGGATTTATAGTGACAAATCAGTTTTCTTAGGGCGGGAGGACCTTTGCCTTGAAGTGTCCTGTGAGCGATACACAGAGTTTTGAATGCGATTCGTTCCTGGATGGGGAGCCAATGCAGGGATCTAAGTAGTGGTTTGGCCGAGGCCCTTCTAGGAGCTCCCAGGAGCATTCTGGCTGCCGCATTCTGTACCTGCTGCAGGGTGTTAATTGTTCCTTTCGGTGCAGCTAGAAGGAGAGCATTACCATAATCAAGTCTTGATAGTATTAGACCTTGGATTAGGAGCTTCTTAGATTGGAAGGGCAGGAGTGGGAGCACTTTCCGCACTGAACGCAACAGACCGAAGCAGCTGCCTGCGACTTTCTGAGCATGGGTCCTGAATGTTAGTTGGGGTTCGAACCAAACCCCGAGGCTTTTAATTTTCTCCTTTGCTGGGTGCAAATCCCCCATACAGGGGGGCCAGAGCTCGGAAGGCAGAGATGTGAGGTGATGACCTAGGAGCATTATCTCAGTTTTGGCTCCGTTAAGTTTCAGTTTGGAGTCTGTCATCCAGGAAAGGATTGCCGAAAGGCAGCTCGAGAGGTTGTGGGAGCATCCCCCTTGTTGAGACAGAGAGACGACGAGTTGTGTGTCGTCGGCATAGCTAATAGATTTAATCCCAAAGGGGGCTACTACATCTTCCAGCGGAGCCATATAGACATTGAACAATGTGGGGCTCAGGGAAGATCCCTGAGGAACCCCACATTGAAGAGGAGTGGATTTTGACATGGTGCCATTCTCCCATATCCTAAAGGACCGATTGTCGAGAAAAGATTTCAGCCACTTAAGGGCGGACCCTACGATGCCCAGTTTGGAGAGGCGGTGTATCAGGGTAGTGTGGTCTACGGTATCGAATGCAGCGCTCAGATCCAGGAGGATCAGAGCTGCTGATCCCCCTGAATCTAAGATGCACCTAGCCTCTTCTGCCACCACTATGAGGGCAGTGTCTGTGCCCTGCCCGGGGCGAAATCCCGTTTGGGAGTGGCCCAGCAGGTCGTTGCTCTCGAGAAATCCAGAGAGCTGCCGATTCACTAACTTTTCGGCGATTTTTCCTAGTCCAGGCAGCAATGAAATAGGGCGGAAATTCGCCAGGTCAGCAGGATCTAGTCCTGGTTTTTTTAGGAGGGCTTTGATTTTTGCCTGTTTCCAGCTCGGGGGGACGATGCCAGTGGTGAGTGAGGAGTTCAATAGATCAGTAGCGAGAGGGGAGATGGTGTTCATGATTTGCTTGAGAACATGCATGGGAGCTGGGTCAGATGGTGAGCCACTTTTAATGTTGGTTAGTGTCGAGCAAAAGTCTTCCCTGGTGATACCCGAGAACGACTCGAGTAAGGGTCCTGAAGTGGGAGGGGGGAAGGGATCGGACATCAAGGGAGAACCAGTTTGAGGGAGACTGTCTAGTATTTTCTGTATTTTTTGGTCAAAAAACTCTAACTGGTCACATCTTGATGTGAGGTCGTTTTGTATAGTGATTGGCGCTGGGATTTTGGTTAGCTGAGTGAGTATTTTAAAAGTTTCCCTGGAGGAGTTGGCTGCAAGTCTTATTTTCTCTTCGAAGAAGGAGGCCTTGGTCGTTTGTCGTGCGTCTTTATAAAGTCTCAAGGCCGCCTGGTAGGAGGTTTTGCTACTATGGGCCCAATCCTTCCTCCAAATACGTTCTGCCTTTTTACAGGATTTCTTAAGATCTCTCAATGCGGTGGTATACCAAGGGGATTTAAAAGTGCTGCTCTTTTTCGTAACCATTTTTCGGGGCAGAACCAGGTCCAGGGAGTTGTTGAGCCAATTCTGAAAGTTCTGGTCTGCAAGCAGAACTTCGGGTACTGATTCGGGGACAGATTGTTCAAGGGCAGATTTCAGTTTTTCCACTGAGAGTTTCGGCCAGGCTCTTTGGAGAATACGCAGTGGGGGGGCGTTGGACACTTCCAGTCGTACTTCCCAGAAAAAGGGCACTACAAAATGATCGGACCATGGTAGGGGCAGAGGTGAAGTGGCTAAGAACTGGGTGTTGTTAGAGAAGACGGGATCTAACAAATGCCCTTTGTTATGGGTAGCTTCCTTATTGAGAAGATGAAGTTCGAAGGTTTTAAAATTTAGCAGAAGTTCAACCGCAGCTTTGTCGTTAGGGTCGTCGATGTGGAGATTAAGATCTCCGAGTACCAGGAAATTAGAGGCCCGGGTGGCTGCTGCCAGGGTGACTTCTAATAAGGAATCGACAAAGTGCTTAATGCTGCCGGGAGGGCGGTAGATCAGGATTCCAGAAAGAGATTGTGTGGGAGTTAGTTGAATGCTGAAACTGGCGCTCTCTGCGTCTGAGATGCCACCGTTCTCAAGTCTACAGGTCAAGAAGTCTCGGTAGATTATGGCGAGACCTCCTCCTATTCCTTCGCTTCTATTCAGGTTTTGGACTAGAAAGCCAGTGGGAAGGGCGGAGATGACGTCGAACTCTGAGTGAGGGGATAACCATGTTTCTGTAAGAAAGAGCAGATCCAGGCGGCTTTCTTCAATCAACAGATTGATCTCAACCGCATGTTTAGGCAAGGATCTACAGTTTAGCAGTGCCATCCTCAGGGTTTTACAAGCATGGCCATGCTTTCATTCAAAGTCATACTCACATTTGTAAAACAAACTTTCAGTTGGACATAAAACAAGACACAGAGTTTTTATAAATGACAGAACAAAAGAATTACCAATATTCTGCAAACAGAAGGTGGAGCCGTCGACTCCCACCTATGGAGAACCCTTTATCCAATTATCCAAAGCTGCAAAGATCACCTTCTGACAACAGTCTTGTCCTTAGACTGCCTGGAGATAGCTTACACAGGTTTCTAAACCACAGACCAACCTACAGGCCATCCAACAGTATTCATGGTTCACCTCCCGAACTATGCTGGCTAAGCCCGCTTTTGCAAGCGCCGCTCCAGATCTGTCAGAGTGCTACCCAATCTCAACTGCCAGCATTCCCAAGAACAGTCCGGCCGAGTGAGAACCGCAGCTCCCACAAAAGGTGTATAGTCTCTATCTCCAGTATTCCCGTAATAATCAAACCAGAGGCGTCTGCACGTGCAATGCCAACATTGCCCCGTCAGACCCCCTTCTCAGAGTTTCTCCGTGACCATAGATCACCAAATGCCAAGTACCAAAATCAAGAGTTTCGAAAACATAATTCAGCACAAAATGAGACGAAACACTCACCTGGTGCACACTGGTTTGTTTGCACGTTCTCCACTGCCAACTCTCGATAAGGCCAACGTGGCTGGTTCTCGGGTCACTTGCAAAAAACACAGTTGATGGACAGAATGTAGAACAATGTCATACATTCACCCCAGTACAAGGATCTGGGCCTAAATCCATCGTTTTTTTGCACTCCACACCACCCTGGGTTAGACACTGGCTATATGCAAATCAGCTCTGACCCTGTGCCTCATGGGAACAGTCCAGTCCGAACTACCAAGCCATGTCTTTCCCAGACCGGAATCAAGCATCCAAGGACCGGTTTCTGGCTATCAGCCTGGATAGCTTGACTCCAGTGGTGTGGAGAGCCTGGGACACACCCGAAGGACTCCGGCGTGGGGCCACTAGCAGCTGAGGTTCTCGGGATCGGGAGAGCGGAGCAAACCCCGAATTCTCGTTGGTCTATTCTGCAACCCCCCGATCGAGAGGACCCCTTTTAATGTCCCGGTTGTTGTCTGCAATACAGAGGGACGACCCCAACGCGAAGTCCCGGCGGAGTCGCCAACTGAAGTACCGAAAATTATTTACCACCTCCCAATTATAGTTATATTCACAACCAATCTCTTTCCCATTACCAATAATCAGTCGGTTGGCAGTGTAGAAGGTCCAAGCATTTAATATGACAAACAAAACTCTGCCAGAGGAGCTCCTTGCGACCTAACCCCACGAGGTCCGCCAAGAAGACTGCTGGCACACTGTCAGGACATCACATATATACATTTGCATTTGCAGAAACATGGCCCAACATGGAAAAATACAACCTGGTACAGTTTGGTACAGAAAGGAAAAGCCATATATGGCACACTAAGGACTCTTAGTTTAGCTCATCCTAGATTAGCAAGGTTGAACGGGTGACTCCCTTCTGCCAGCTCTGAGACGGCCCGCCCCGCACCCCTCCTGGAATGTGCTTATCAGGCCTTCTCCTGCTACCTACAACCTTGACGGGCCTAACGAGCTGAAACAGCAATTCTGCAACAGTTGGGTTATTTCTCAGGAGAACGACTTTGGTGTAAGGAATGAACGGGGTCTGTTAATGCAAGGCTTCGAGCGAGGCCACAAAATGGCGTCGGTCGAGTGAGTGTAAAATGCGGAAAGTGGTGCAAGCTAGAAATTCAAAATACTGCAATATGGATTTATGCTAATGTTTGTGTGCTTATGCTAAAACATTTAGATACATCATGCTAATCTCGAGATATCGATTATAGATACAGTATAACCGAAAATCGATTCCGGTTCCTCAAGGGCACACTAAGACACACTGGAGACCCTGTTGCAGCACCTGCCAGACGAATACAAAGAGGCAGCTGAGATGCTCATCCAAGAGGGGAAGCTGATATCCAATGCTTCTATTAAATGTGCACTGGACGCGGCTGACACCGCGGCCAGAGCCATCAACACTAGTGTCATGCTGAGACGACATGCCTGGCTCAGGATCTCAGGATTTAAGCCGGAGATATAGACCACCATTCTTAATCAGACAGTAAACCCTGATCATCTATTTGGCGCAGAGGTGGACACCACCTTGGAGAAGATAAAAAAAGACACTGAAACTGTTAAGTCTATGGGGGCTCTGCAGTCCCAGCAGTTCAGGGGTGGTTCTTTTCGTCGCTCAAGCACTAGAGGTGTTTCCAGAGGCCAGCTCTCCCAAACCACACAGTACTATAAGGGCAACACGCAGACCACATACACCA
The DNA here is from genome assembly GCF_964263255.1 of Lissotriton vulgaris. Classification (NCBI taxonomy): domain Eukaryota; kingdom Metazoa; phylum Chordata; class Amphibia; order Caudata; family Salamandridae; genus Lissotriton; species Lissotriton vulgaris. The sequence continues at coordinate 647,831,483 of NC_141697.1, read as the reverse complement.
AACAAAGTCGAGGTGGATATCGTGGAAACAGCGCCAAGGGCAGAGGTCGTGGAAACAACAACTCCAGATCCTCCGCCACTAGCAAACAGTGACGCCTTGTCACTGCCCCCCGACCACACAACACCGGTCGGGGGGAGACTTCAACAGTGCCTGCCAGTCTGGAAGTCCATCACCACAGACAGGTGGGTCACACAGCTTATACAGTACGGTTATTGTCTGGAGTTAACATCCACTCCACCCAACATACCCCCAAGACACCGTCCTATGTCCGCCGAGCACTTGCACTTATTGCAGCAGGAGGTCCTCGTCATGCTGCAAAAAGGGGCAATCGAGCTTGTGCCTGTGCAAGAAAGAGGCACAGGGGTTTACTCCCTGTACTTCTTAATACCAAAGAAGGACGGGCTCAGACCCATACTGGACCTCAGACCCCTCAATCAGTACATCCTATCGGAGCACTTTCACATGCTGACCCTGCAGCAAGTCCTACCGTTGCTCAATCAAGGGGATTTTCTCACAACACTAGATCTGAAGGATGCGTATTTTCATATTCCACTACACCCGTCACACAAAAAATACCTACGGTTCACCATCCACAACCAACATTACCAGTTCAAGGTTCTGCCTTTTGGGGTCACCACGGCACCCAGGGTGTTTACGAAGTACCTGGCGACGGTGGCAGCACACCTAAGGAAACAAAACATTCACGTCTACCCTTATCTGGACGACTGGCTCATCCAGGCAAGGTCGGCCCAGCAGTGTGCCGCCCACATGTCCCGCACCATTCACCTTCTTCACGATCTGGGATTCTCACTGATTTACCCAAAGTCCCACCTGCAACCCGCCCACATACGGCAGTATCTGGGTGCGACAAACACTCTGGCAGCCACAGCACAGCCAAATTCAGTGAGGGTCAGCAGCATTCAATCGCTGATACAAAGATTCAGAGATCAACTCTCGCTTCCAGCACGAGTGTTCATGCAATTGATGGGCATGATGGCCTTCTGCATCTCCATAGTCCCGCACGCGAGACTACATATGCGTCCGCTTCAGGAGTGCTTAGCACGTCAGTGGACTCAGGCTCACGGACAGTTGAAGGACCTAGTGTTGGTGAGCGGTCTGGCATGCAACTCTCTGCATTGGTGGAATCCACAAAACCTTTGCAAGGGACGACCGTTCCAAGAGCCTGTTCCACAGATCATCCTGACGACGGACGCTTCTCTCCAGGGATGGGGAGCTCATGTACTCCATTACACTGTGCAGGGACTATGGACACCGCAGCAAAGGAAGATGCACATCAATGTTCTAGAACTGATGGCGATCTTCATGGCACTAAAAGCCTTCAAAGTACATCTGTGCAACAAGGTCGTGTTGATCCTGACGGACAACATGACGGCCATGTACTACATCCAGAAGCAGGGAGGTACACACTCTCCACAGTTGCTCATCTGGCTCAGAGCATGTGGAAGTGGGCCATTCAAAGGAATATCTTCCTCATGGCGGAACACCTCCCGGGCAAGGACAATCAGATGGCGGACCTGCTCAGCAGGTACAGCCACCAAATGCACGAGTGGGAGATACATCCATCAGTACTCCACCCGTACTTCCAAAGGTGGGGTCATCCAGAGATAGACCTGTTCGCCACAAAAGAGAACGCAAAATGCCGAAGCTTTGCCGCCAGGTTTCCACACCCACAATCGCAAGGCAATGCGATATGGATGAACTGGTCTGGCAAATTTGCGTACGCTTTTCCCCCAGCACCTCTAATACTGCTGGTGGCACGCAAGCTGAAGCAGCACTCGATGACTCTCATCCTGGTTGCTCCGACGTGGGCTTGCCAACCATGGTACACCATGTTTCTGGAACTGTCCGTGGTACCGCATCAAAGGCTGCGCCTCACACCCAGGCTTTTGACGCAGAGCCATGGCGACATTCAGCATCCAGATCCGCAACAGCTCAACCTGGCGATCTGGCTCCTGAAGTCTTAGAGTTTGGCTACCTCAACTTACCTCCTTACTGTATGGACATCATCCGGGAGGCAAGAAAGCCCACCACCAGAGCATGCTATGCGGCGAAGTGGAAGCGGTTTGTCATTTATTGTGCAGACCACAACATTAACCCGCTGGATGCATCTATTCAAAACATCATTTGTTATCTCTTACATCTGTACAAATGTAATCTGGCCTATGCTTCCATTCGTATACATTTATCCGCAATGGCTGCTTATCTCCAGAACAGACCGCACCTATCACTTTTTAGGGTGCCTGCCATTAAGGCCTTTCTGGAAGGACTCAAACGTGTCATTTCTCCACGGACGCCACCAGCTCCAGAGTGGAAGCTCAATGTGGTCCTCACCAAGCTGATGGGTCCCCCTTTTGAACCACTGCATTCCTGCGAGATTCAATTCTTGACATGGAAAGTGGCTTTCCCTATAGCCATTACGTCGCTACAACGAGTTAGTGAACTCCAGGCACTAACTATCCAGGAGCCATTTATTCAAATTCATTCTAACAGGGTGGTGCTTCGCACTAACCCTAAAGTAGTGTCTCAGTTCCATATCAACCAGACTATAGAACTACCGGTGTTCTTCCAAAATCCAGAGTCACTTGCGGAGAGAATGCTCCACACACTTGACGTCAAAAGGGCCCTAATGTACTACATTGATGGGACCAAAGATTTTAGGAAGACTAAACAACTGTTTGTTGCCTTTGCGCCACAACACAAAGGTAACCCCATTTCCAAGGCTGGTATAGCCAGGTGGATCGTTAAATGTATTCAGATCTGCTATCAGAAAGCCAAGCGCACTCTCACCATTCCACCAAGGGCCCACTCCACCCGAAAGATGGGGGCCTCCATGGCTTTCCTTGGAAATATTCCTTTGGACGACATATGTAGAGCAGCCACATGGTCTACCACACACACATTTACAAAACATTACTGTATTGATGTGCACTCCAAACAGCAGGCAACTGTAGGGCAAGCTGTTCTAAAAACACTTTTCCAAACTGCTGCAGCTGGCACGGGCGGCCGCCATTAATGGAGGGACTGCTATGTATTCTATGCACAGATATGAATTCAACAGCCCACATGCCTCGAACCGAATATGCTACTTACCAGTATGCATCTGTTCTTGGCATGTAGGGCTGCTGACATTCATATCGCCTGCCCTCCTCCCCGGCGCCTGTAGCGGCTGCAGCATTCACACATACTTCTAGCATGGTCATCATTCACTTAGTTTCACTCCATCTTGGCCACAATGGCTAAAATCAATCTGAGGATGGAGTCGATGCCCATGCGCACTGTAGTCCAGGGGAGGAGCCACCTATCTCGTGATACTTCAAAGACTCTTCCAGGACAACAATGTGCGATCATCCGGACCCAACACTAGGCGGCGATCTATGCACATATATGAATGTCAGCAGCCCTACATGCCAAGAACAGATGCATACTGGTAAGTAGCATATTCGTTCTTGGCATGTAGAGCTGTAGATTCACATGCGCCCTCCCTCCTCCCCGGACACCTATGGTTGTTGCAGTTCTTATTTACATTACATACACATGGACATCTCTGTACTACACTTACTCAATTCTCACCCTCTTGCGGGAAAAGAATCTAAGAATGGAGTCGATGCTCATGCGCACTATCAGGAAAGGAAGAGTGACCATACCTCGTGACTGGAAAAGACTTATTCTAAGAACAACAACTTGCAAACATTGTGACCCAACACTAGATGACTGGAGTATGCAAAGCATGTGAAGCTACAGCTCTACATGCCAAGAACAGATGCTTACAGGGTAAGTAACATAATCCACTCCTTACTTCCCTTTGGTAACTCTTTTTAGCGGATACTCTATCTAACACAGATTTCTCACCGACTCTCTCTGCTCTCCATACTGTAGAAAGGGTTTTTTTCCCATTAAAAAAAAAATTCCCTACCCAGAGATCTGTGCAATGGTCAAGCCAATTTGTTGTTGGACTCTACATCTGAGTGCGCTGACAAGCCTTAGATAGCAACTGAAATCAGTGCGTCTCGATGGCGCTTATATGTAGTTTTGCTCATCACTTCCAGAGCTGAACGCCGTCCGTGCGGAACCACACAATGCCACCTACGGGTGCCAAGGAGTACTTCTTTTGAGTTTCCAGATTCAGTCCCACATCTGGGGGTTATCTCAAGGTGAGGAACTTGTGGTTAAATAGAACATTTATCACAAAGAGTATTGCCAAAGGTGTTTAACTTGTTCTTACTTAAGCATTACCACCAGTGGCCTCCAGGGAGCAGTCTGGGCCATCTTTAGGGTAGGTAGTAAACCTGCAGGAACTGCTGCAGCAACAGATTCATTGCACATTGTTTAGCTTTGATGGGCAAGGCAATGAAAGTGAAGTATCTGTAATAAATGTGTAGGAAAATATATTCCCTGATTTGACGGAAGAAAATATTGGTATACCAACAGCGAAATTCAGGTTATTTGACCCACACTCCCCTGAAGGGGGCATTGCAGGCCAGTCTCTTCAGCATCAGCTCACTAGACCAGACATGAATTCCTTCTCACATCTTAACTTACTGTCTGAGTGTGGGAGGATATTTCTTTTCAGTGACAATAGCTGTAACATGCGAAACCGGATGCAGCAGTGACTGTGCCTATGCCTCAACAGGTGCATCTATATATTGCCTAATAGAGCAAAAATATTTGCTCATGTTCTACTGAGATATATTGAATTTCTCGCTTGCTGACAAGTGAGGGCAAACTTAACCAGTTTGTTTCCACTCTCAAAGGCTAAACTCTTCAAACTGCTATACTAGCATTTAGAAAATATATCAGTTATCACCCCTCTATCATTTGGCCAATAGACCTAGGTCTTCTCCCCATTTGCCTCAACACAAGTAAGAAATTTGGGAGTGGCATAAGGGAATCCTGGTACCAAATAAACAAACCAAATGAATCCTCAGCATCATACACTGCCTGTACATGTGTGTTGATTGGCACGGATATGGATGTAGGACAGGACCTGACTCTAGTTGTTGGCAGGCCTGCTTTGATTTCCTCTGCAAGAGTATGTACAATATAAGAAAGAACCTCTCACATGCCATTAAACACAGCCCGGTGTTGTGTGAATGACCACAAGTCTATTTAGCTGTGATGCCCCTGGATTGATGCAAGGGATGCTTGGCCACTTAGATCAGCCTGTCTTCCTGATAGAACTGCCTAGGCTCCCAGAGTCTGCAATGTCAGACTTAAGTCGACGTCCGAGATGTGCCTAAAATCACACATACACACGTATATATATTTTACGCTGAATACGCGTTTAAGGTAAACACCTTGTTCAGTAAGTCACCTCAGTGCACATTTAGCCACTTGTACTTATGTTGGTCCGGATCGTGCGAAAAGTTGGATTTTCAGTGTTTTACACAGAGATACCGGGAAAATGTTCTACAGTTGTGCTCCTGTGAAGAATGTCATGCCTTGCTTTGTATGTGTCAGTGCCATTCATAACCACTGCTAAATGGAGTTGTTAGTCTCTTCAGTTTGGTGAACTTGGGCCCGGTTGAACTCTCTGGTTATGTCCTGTCCCTTTTCCAGCGTGAAATTCTGCACTCTGACCTGGTAATGTGCTTCGTAGTGGCTGTGATCACTTTCGCCATCAGCGCCAGTACCGTCTTCATTGCTCTGAAGGTAAGCCTTTAGGAACCTTAAAAGGGGATTTTATGTCCAGGTGGAAGCCAGGTTTGAGGTTAACAAGTAGCAATTTTGGAGTTGTAGGTGGGTATCATGTTTAATATTGATAGAAAATTAAGATGAAAGCCACTAATGTTAAGAGAAGTGTCTCTCCAAAGTTTATCACGGTATGCACATACATGGTACAATTTACCTGGTGCAGGTGTGTATACACACCCTGTCAGTCAATGGATATAGAATGAAATAGTTGTAATCAATGTATTTTTCTTTTGCTTATGCATCTATTTATCCGTATTTTCTTTTTTTCTACTTTATTCATAATTTATTTCATGTACAGTCATTGTTTTCCCAATCTTACTTTATATTTGCTCTCTTTTTATACTTTCTTTCAGGTCTTTGTTCTTAAAATTCTTTTTAATTTTATTTTTTTATTTTTTACCCTTTCTCTACTTGTTTTTATTCATTTGCTCACTGACGTTTTTCAGTAATGTTACTTTATGGCCTTTACCTTCTTTCCTCTTTTTCTCTTTATTTCAACATTGAAAGATCCTGTGTTAATGAGTCAAGAATATTGGAGAGTAATCCCTAATGGAGTGTATAACAACTGAATTATCTAGGAATTTAACTACATAAAAGCAAAACTAAGACACTGTGCTATTAACTGTTTCTTCTGGTTTGCATTTATCCTTATCATGCAGACTGCCTTTTCCTCATTGTCGGCATCCACCTTCATCCTGTCCCTGTCTGCACTAGTCTGCCTTCTCTTTTGAATATTTGTTACTCTACCTACTTCTTGTCTAGGCTACTGTCCTTCACAACTTCAAAAATGTGTATTGATATTTTTTCTACTGCTGCCACCTGTGCCACCTTCAATATTTCTTCCTTTCTAGTCTGTTCTAGGTTATGTTCTGTATGCATTAGCAGGACTGATAGGCTTCTTGGCACACTACCTCCTCCCTCAGCTCAGAAAACAGCTTCCCTGGTTCTGCTTTTCCCAGCCTGTTTTGAAATCTGGAGAATACAGCCATTTTGAAGTCAGGAGTAAGTACTTTGTTAGCATATACTTTCAGAAGAAAAGGTAAATGGAGCTTCCTAAATTCATAACCTCTGAATATTTTTCAAAAGCTTTTGACTGCAATGTACAAACTCCAAAGATTAGAATTTAGAGCAAGCTCCCATTATGGACAATGAAACCTACACCTATGCCACCTTCCTCTAGGCATTTGGCACATTTGAGACCTTTCTTGTGATCCTTGGCGCTGTAGGTTACCTGGTTGCCACAGGTGTCTTAGAACCACTAATCCTGTTGCGCTCCAATTGCACAGCAAAGTTGCTCTTTTTTATTGGCCCACTTGCACTAAGGACTCAGTCCAAGATGAGCTGGACTGCTGCCACTGCACAAACCACTGAGCAGTGCTTGGTTAAGATGTTTGTCTGGTAACAGCCAGTCCCATGAGACTAGACAGGGACACGTTAGTGGAAATCCAAATCCTTTTTCGTAAATAGATCATGCACTCAAGGGGCACTAAGAAATTGGATGTTCTTTTTGAAACCTTTATTTTAAAAACCCAATCTAGTGCATACAAGATGAGTTCTAGCCACATTGAATATAAACAAAACAGTAAGGAAATTACACATCACAGTAAATAGCAGTAACTATTTGCATATTGTTATTGTATTTCTAGCCATTAACCCTCTTGTTTGCTACTTCTGGGCAGTATGCTAGCTCTAGCAGATTAGAAAATAACTAGCCTACCTTGAGTTTCAAAGGTAATGCTCATTACATACCTGATTCAGAACAACAGGACTTATTGTTCTGTCTGAATAGCAGCTCTTCTACTTCTGTCAATGCGGTAAAGTGAATCAAAGAACAAACACCATCACTCTGGCAGCCAGTGAAGATCACCTATCGCTGCAAAGCAACCTTCCATTAAAGTGGGTGCGGAAGTTGTGCCTGTCCAGTCTTCATAGATCTGGTGCAAAGCAAAGATCTCCTCTTTAGTGTCTAACCCTTTACACTGACTTTTAGAATACTTTAGCAGAGGCCTGCTGGTAAAGCGTAGATTACATAATCAATAAGCAGTATCGTAATGCCCTTTTAGATATTTCCAATTATTAAACAATGTTCTTCAAGGGAAATAAAACATAGCATGTAATCACTAATCTTGTAGAGGCTCTGTTCGTTTCTAATGGGTAACAATGATCTGCTTCAGCAGAAATGTTTAAATACCATGAGTGTATTTGCATAAGCGATATTATCACATTTGCATGTAACGGTTGAAGGACTATGCAGCATGTTAGAGAATATGCATTCAATGAAAACACAGTTGCACCTTTCTTGATTATTTAACTAACATGCATATAATATCAAAATAAAAGATCCTCGGAGTGAAAATTGTGTGTTTACAACATGTTACTTGATTCTCCCAGGTTAGCAAAGTTGAGCAGTCAGTACTTTAAGCGGTAAGTGGATGGAGTTGGAAGATCGAGTACAGTTTGGCCCAAAGAAGAACACCGACATAGTCCACACAGCACTACCAATTCTTCATTTACTGTTCAGGGTTGGTAAAAAGAGCAGTTACAATTCTTACACAGGAGGAAAATCAGACTGTACAAACTCTTTCTGGAGGTAGATGGAACCACAAATATTTGTTATCGTTTTTCACAAGGCACTAGGTTTTCGAATAGCATTGAACCATATTATCAACTTATATTATGTTTAGGGAGTGGTATTTATGAGGTCTCGGCTATATTTGTGACTCACCTAGTTTTCTCTGATAGTTGTGAACAGTATCTCATTCAGTGTATCATTGGTACCTACCATAGATAATCTACATTGGTGTTTGCTGTTATATAACTGGCCTTCTGGTTTACGTTGCTCATGATTCTGATGGATACATCTGTGGATCGATTCCTCACCTTTAGAATATTCCCTGGGCGCCAGAATGGAGCCAGTTGTTTTCACATTAGTGCTCCGTACATCGTGAGCTGGTACTGTATAGCTCCATTTGACCTAGCTCTGCCCCAGAAGTGATGGGATGGATAAAATGGGCAGCGACGCCTGCTTCTTTCTGTGCTTTCGTACGCAGATTCAAACATCCACTCCCTCTATCATTGGATGACAATTTTTTCCAGGAACAATGTCCACTTCGAAAGCTGCAGGGTTGAGATGATGCCATGTGTTCGGAAACAGATGTTGGTAATGGACCCCCTTGTGGTCTGCCTTTGGTATTTGGGCTCAGGGCACTGGTCAAAGTCATGTGAAGAATGTGCTGTCATGCACCCAGAGGAGATCCGGTACCATGAAGCTGTAAGTTGCGGAATATCGAAAGAAGTAACAGACCTCATGTAAGTCCCACTCCAAGTCGTGGGCACAGACCTGCTCCTTCTAAAGGTCTTCTTTGAAGTAAAAGTGGTATGCTAAGTTGAGGTACAGGTTGAAACAGATTGTACCCCATCTTGCCACTCTGTCAAAAGAAAAGTGGCAGGGGTGGCAAAATGGAAATCAATCTTGTGATCCCCAATTGGGAGTTGATCTCCCAACTGATCCAGATGCATCACAATTTTCACAAGCCATCTGTAACAACACAGCAGGTTGAAGCCTTTAAGCAGGCCAAGCGGCCTATTTTTGGCATTCTTCCGGCTGTCTATTTCATGTCTTCAGGCCCCAGGAATCTGCAGGGCTCTCCAGTTGGGTTACTGCCAACTGTTTTGTCCTGGGCACTGTCTGAGCCCCTAGAAACTACTTCTGGTTCCGCACCGAATCTGATGGTACTTCTATTCTGGCTTGGATGCCTATGCTGGTACTGCTGGATTGGTATGCGGTTCCGACTCCGATGTCTGTCTGACCCGAGCCGAATCTGACTCGACCTTGACGAAGATTTCTCTCAGGCTCTTCTCCAGCGCACCCAGTCCCCATGCAGTCTGGCTTAGTAATACACTCTTGCTATAGCGGAGCAATCCTCAGAGGCTTCTTCATCTTTTGTGTCTGATTCTGCCCAGAGTTTGCCACCAACTGGAGGTAACAATAGGGATGATTTGCTCCTACGTTATGATAATGAAAGTTTATAAATTGACTTGCAGAATATCAGTGGGCTTGATACTTAACATGAGACAAGCTTGATTTCGCCCCGTGAATCTGCAATGGAAGCAAGTGCTTCATTTGCTGTTATAATTGGATAAGCAGATGAGGTTCTGGACCCACAAATGCCTTCTGTTGAAGTCAAGACGAATGTCCTTTCTGAGGTTTTGTGCCCTGGTACAGCCTCCTCTGAGCCCTTCCTTCTATTTTATGATGCCCCAACTGCAGTGTTTAATTGGATACCGTTAAGCTGAGTGCTGAATGTCAGGTTTGCTGAATACCAAGGGTGGCTTTTGTTTATTTCACCTCATCCCTCTATCATTTGCCACCTTAAACTCCCTCCCCTTTGTCTTGCATGGCCTTTTTCATCCGTTCTTTCTTCCTTTGTCACTGTGATTCCATTATCTTCCTCGTTCTTCTCTATTTTATGTGTTTCTCTCTTGCTATCATTCAAAATCCGGTGATGAAAATTAAATCCGGGTAGCTAAAAATTAGTGCCAGTGACCCTCATCTGCAACTGCCAACTCAGATTGAGCACTGCCTAACTAATACCCTTATGGCTATGTGGTCTTAATCCTTGCTCGTCTTTAAGGGTGAGCAGGCAGATGGCTTACACTAGCAAAGTGAATCCTAATGCATTCCTCATAACACGTGCTGACAGGGAGTCGAAAAAGATTGCAGTGTTCGGGATACTAATTTTCTCTTCAACCAGCCTCAAGCTGAGGTTGGTCACTGCTGTCTATTAGGCGTTATGTGCACGCCCTCTGGGACATGACCAGCAAGATCTTGCCATCTGTTCCAGTGGAGATTAGAGCCTACTTTGCTCAGGATGTCCAGTATGCAGCCAAATATGCGAGTCAGGCATGCATACTAATGAATGCTTGGGCTGGCGGTTGACACTACTGTTGTGCTCTGTCCCTATGCGTGGATGCAGTTCACAGGCTTTTCTGGTGATGTGCCTGTATCCTTAATGGATATGCCTTTAGATGAATTCACCCCCTTTATAGGCAAAAACGCTGATTTTAAACTCTAATTTGTTTAAGGACAGAAGAGCCTTTAGTTTGCCCTTAGCAACGCATAACCACCCTGTGTGAGGCAGGATCAAACATTTTTTCTAAGGGTGAAAATCTATCACATCCAACATATAGGTCCTCCAAATAATTCAACAACGCTATACACTTCTGTTCTTTTCTGATCATTTGCAGCTTCTGCCTACATCAGTGCGGCTTTCAGAGGTGTACATATTGTTCTGATCTTATTTCAAGAGGTGTGAACTTTACTGTCCAAAGGGCCCATTGGAAAGGCTCTACTAGATTTTTAAATAAGGACGGGATGTTACTCTATTTTCTTGTGGTGATGAAGTATGGAGTCCTTTGTTTCTATTCTAGATGTTTGCCTTCTGAACGCCTTGCTGAGGAAAGGCCAATTCAAATTGCTCACATCTGCCCAGGTTCTGTCTACCCCAGATGCAAGCTACTAGATGGTAGCCTTGGACCTCCAGGATATGTACTTCCATGTGCCCATCCTGCAGTCCCACAGACACCTGCAGTTCAAGGTCGACCAGGAGCAGTTTTAGTTTACCATGCTCTCTTTCAACCTTACCTGTGCCCCTTGGTTGCTTATGAAAGAGATGGCGGTGGTTGTCGCAAATCTTCAAAATGTTCTCCCTAACTCAAGGACTTGCTGTTAAAGGTGGTCTTGGCAGTCAGTCGCAGACCACCGACAAATGACGGCGAACCTCCTATCCTGACATTGTTGGGGTACTTTATCAGCTAGCCAGAGTCACACCTGACTTCTTTGTAAAGACTTCCTTTTATAAGGTCTGCCTTGGACACTGTGCAGACTAGGGCCTTTACTCTGGTGCAGCTACCCCAGAGTATTTTTTCTATTATAACAATTTTTTATCCTCAGTCTCGGATCTCTGAGACAGCAGTTCGGAGACTTCTTGACCTGTTGGCCTCCTGCATCCTGCTTATCCGCTTCGCCAAAAGTCATGTGCAAGATCTGCAGTGGAATCTGAAGTCGTAGTGGTCCCAGTACTAAGGAAATCTTCAGATGTCGTCCTGGTTTTGAAGAACACTTCACAAGAGCTGCAGTGGTGGCTGCTTGATCGCAGCGTGATCAGCAGCAGACTTCTTCCTTCCCCACCCAGAGCAGATGATGGTGACGGATGCATCACTGCTGGTTTGGGGAGGTCATCTGGTAGAGGTGGAGATCAAAGTCTTTGGTGGAAACCTGTTGTTAAATCAATCTCTGATTTGTTGGCCGTATACCTCGTGTTGAAGGCCTATCAGTCCTCCATCAAAGGGTGGCTGGTGCATATTCTCACCCAATCAATCAATCAATCAATCAGTGACACTTATAAAGCGCGCTACATACCCGTAGGGTCTCAAGGCGCTGGGGAGGGGGGGTGCCGCTACTGCTCGAACAGCCAGGTCTTCAGCTTCTTCCTGAAGGAGAGGTGGTCTTGGGTCAGGCGCAGGTCGGACGGGAGGGAGTTCCAGGTCTTGGCGGCCAGGTAGGAGAAGGACCTTCCTCCTGTAGTCGCTCTTCGGATGCGGGGGACGGCGGCGAGGGCGTGGTTGGCTGATCGGAGGTGGCGTTTGGGAGCGTAGAAGTTGACTCGGCTGTTGAGGTAGCTCGGGCCTTGGTCGTGTAGGGCTTTGTGTGCGTGGGTGAGGAGGCGGAAGGTGATTCTCTTGTTGATGGGGAGCCAGTGAAGGTCTCTCAGATGACCGGAGATGTGGCTGGATCGTGGGATGTCGAGGACGAGTCTGGCCGAGGCGTTTTGGATCCGCTGGAGTCTCTTCTGGAGCTTGGCGGTGGTCCCGGCGTAGAGGGCGTTGCCGTAGTCCAGTCGGCTGGTGACGAGGGCCTGGGTGACGGTCTTCCTGGTCTCTGTGGGGATCCACCAGAAGATCTTCCGTAGCATGCGTAGGATGTTGAAGCACGCCGAGGAGACGCTGTTGACTTGCCTGGTCATGGAGAGGGAGGAGTCCAGGATGAAGCCCAGGTTACGTGCATGGTCTGTCGGTTTGGGTGCGGTGCCCAGGGCGGGAGGCCACCAGGAGTCGTCCCAGGCGGAGGGTGAAGAGCCCAGGATGAGGACCTCCGTCTTGTCCGAGTTCAGTTTCAGGCGGCTGGTCGTCATCCACTCGGCTACCTCTTTCATCCCTTCGTGCAGGTTGGCTCTGGCGGCGGCGGGGTTGTTGGTCAGGGAGAGGATCAGCTGGGTGTCGTCGGCGTAGGAGATGATGCTGAGGTGGTGTTTGCGTACGATGGCCGCGAGGGGGCTCATGTAGACGTTGAAGAGGGTGGGGCTCAGTGATGATCCTTGGGGGACGCCGCAGATGACTTCGGAGGCCTCTGATTTGTACGGTGGTAGGCGGACTCGCTGTGTTCTTCCGTCGAAGAAGGAGATGATCCATTCCAGCGCCTTGTCCTGAATTCCGATGTTGCTGAGGCGCCGTATTAGGGTGCGGTGGCAGACCGTGTCGAATGCCGCGGAGAGGTCTAGGAGGATGAGGGCCGCTGTTTCTCCATTGTCCATCAGGGCTCGGATGTCATCGGTGGCGGCGATGAGGGCGGTCTCGGTGCTGTGTTTGGCTCTGAAGCCGGACTGTGAGGGGTCGAGGGATCCGTTCGTCTCGAGGAAGGCGGCCATCTGCTTGTTGACGGTCTTCTCGATGACTTTGGCTGGAAACGGGAGAAGCGAGATGGGGCGGTAGTTCTTGAGGTCGGCGGGGTCTGCTGTTGGTTTCTTGAGTAGAGCGCTGAGTTCGGCGTGTTTCCAGCTTTCGGGGAAGATGGCGGTGTCGAAGGATGTGTTGATGATGTCTCGCAGGTGGGGTGCGATGACAGCGTCGGCCTTGTTGAAGACGTGGTGAGGGCAGGGGTCGGTTGGTGATCCGGAGTGGATGGAGTTCATCGTGCGGATGGTGTCTTCTGTGCTGATCGGGGTCCAGGCGTGGAGGGTGGTGGTGGGGGGGGGTCGCCGCCATGTGGTACTGCAACAAGCTGAGTATGGTCCTTTGCCAAGAGGCACTGGGACTCTGCAGTTAGCTGGAGCATCATGGCATGTCCCTGATCATAAACTACCTGATGTGTTCTTTGATCAGCTAGGGAGATGAGCTCAGCTGACGGTGCCCGGTCGATCACGAATGGTGGTGGCCCCCTGAGGTGTCGCAAGGCATCTTCTGGCAGTGGGGAGAAACCTGACTGGATTTTGTTTTTACACTGTTGAGAACGCTCTGTGTCAAAATGTTTTCATGTTGTATTTCCCAAGAAAGCTCTTTGTAGAAGATGCATTCCGGAAAGAGTGGTGCAGGGGAGTCCTGTACGCCTTTCTACCACTGCCTCTCGTATCCCAAGTTCAGAAGAAGATCAGGAACAGCTGGCCAAAGTCATCCTAGTGCCTCCGGATAGGACCAGGAGAATGTGGGGCCCAGAACCTCTTCTGGGCATGAGCATCAGTCCTTTGATCCAGCTACTGCTTCAGAAAGAAAAGAGGCTCCATCGGTTGGACTCCAAAAGAGCCTTCAGCTTTTACATCTATTGCACCCAAACCCACCAGGTGGACGATTATCTTTTTGTGACGTCCAAGGGGGTGGATGTAAGGTGGCGCAGAAGCAGACCATCCAATGGATATTTCGCTGCATCAAGATCTGTTGCGCATTGGCTAAGAAGCAGCCTCCAGAAGGTCTGAGAGCTCATTGCATCAGAGCTAATGCTGCTACCATTGCTTTGGCATGCAGATTGCCTGTCCTGGATATCTCTCAGCCTGCTACAAGGGCATCGGTACACATGTTCTCGAAGCACTATTGCCTTGACAGTCCGATCCATTAGCATTGGCATTTTGCCCATTTGGTCTTGAAGGATGTTTTGTTCTGAGGCGTTCCACAGACCCACTACCTTTGGAGGTACTGCTTTGATGTCTATTCACAAGGTGAGCAGTCACAGGTTATATGTATCTATCAGAAGAATAAGTTAGTTCCCATTGGTAATGCTCTTTCTGGTGGATACTCTATTTAACTGCACATTCCTCACTGCCCTCCCTCCTCCCTGTTGAATTGTCTAAAAAAGTTCCCAATTTAGGAATTTGCACACTGGTCCTTCCAATCTGTCGAAGGGCGATGCGTCTAAAGATGTAGACAAACATCTGAAAGAAACACGTTAGTGTTAGATTCCTTACCTTAGAATATCCCCAGGCGTCAGTCTGGATCCGGAAACTTTTGCGTAGCAGTACCCCTGCGCGTCGGTAGGCGTCGTCTGCAGGCGTCCCCTGCGGCTCCGCGTCCGTCGTCGGCGTCGTGCGCCGTGATGACGTCGCTGGAGTATATAGACGCCGCCTCCGCGCGCTGACGTCAGTTCTTCTTTTTTCCGCGCCAGTGGACGCAGATCTGAAGAGCAGTACTCCGGTCTTTGACCAAGTTTTTCGATTGTTTTTTCTCTTATTGTGCCTGATAGGATGCCTGGGTTCAAGAATTGCGATGACTGTGAGCGCACGATGTCGGTCACGGACCATCACCGCCTCTGTCTCCGGTGTCTGGGCCCCGACCACGACGTGGACTCCTGTGTCGACTGCCGGGCCCTCACCAACAAGGCTAGGCGGGAGCGGTCCCGCAAGCTACTGGAGCTCCGGGTGTCGGCCCCACGTCGGGACCGGGAGCGGTCCCGGTCCGGCCGGAGGTCGAGAGAGCGTTCGAGGGAGCGGTCGCGGAGCCGCGCCGAGCGTTCCGGAAGTCAACACCACTCGTCAGGCTCGTCAGGTAGGAAGCACAAGAAGTCGGGGCGTCGTCATCGTACCCCCGACTCCCCCCGACGCTCGCGCGATGCGGCCGGGGGCTCGGGTGACCCCACCCCGCGGCTCCGCGAGAGTCGCCGGCGCGGCCTGCCTCATACCCTCCGGTCCCTGGGCATGGCGCGACGCCTGAGGAGATCGAGGCGTTCCTCATGGCCATGAGGGCGCTCGCTTCTCCGACGGGGCCTACGGCGCCTTCGGGCCCAGTGCTACCGTCTGGGGGCCCTGGCGGTTCGGGTGTCCCTGCCTCGGCGCCGTCGGGTGCTCCGGCCCCGGCGCCGCCGACGGCTCCGACCCCGGCGCCGCAAGGGCCTTCGGGATCGGCGCCGGCTGGTCTTCCGGCCTCCCCGGCGCCGTTGCCATCGGGGTTACCCCCGACGCCGCCCCCGCGCGGCGCCGGTTCTCCAGTGCCGGCTCCGGCCGGCGGTGGGGTTCCGGCGCCGGCTCCGGCTCCGGGCGGCGCCGTCCCCTTACCTTCTCCGACGCCGGACGCGGCGCCGGACGGGCGTCGCTCGACGCCGGTCCCGACGCCGATGGGGCCCATGAACCCCGAGGAGCCGGTCTTCATCGTTGACTCCGAATACGGAGAGGATGAGGAGTACGGTGAAGGTTGGGAGGGGTCCGAGGACCCTCTGTCACGCGAGTGCCAGTATGACCCGGACTGGACAGGTGACTTGGGGGATGCCAGTGGTTTGGACGACTCTCCTAACCCTGGTTTGATCTCTCCTCCTTCCGTGGCATCGGTGGAGGGAGCTGCCTATTCTGTGGTGCTGATGAGGGCTGCCAAGGCCTTACACCTTGAGCTCCCCGTCGCGGCCGTGAGGCCTAACATCCTCACCGAGGTCTTCAAACCGCAGTCATGCCCACAGGAGCCACTACTGCCGTTTAATGAAGCCTTGTCAGACGTTCTGTTGGGCACGTGGTCCAGGCCCGCTTCAGGTGCGCCTGTTGATCGGAACGTGGCCAGGCGCCACCGTCCTTGTCCGGACGACCCCAAGTACCTGTCTACCCACCCCACTCCTGAGAGTCTGGTGATCCAGGCCTCGACCTCCCAGTCCGCATTCCCGTCGGCCCCGCCCGACCGGGAATCCAAGAGGTATGACCAGTTTGGCAAAAAGGTCTTCTCGTCCATTAGTTTGGGCCTGCGGTCTTGCAACACCGCTTGCCTCTTGGGCCACTACACCCACTCTGTGTGGGATACGGTCGCGGAACTGCTGCCAGAATGCCCCATGGAGGTGCGGGCAAAACTCGGTCAAGCTGTGGCTGAGGGCCGGGATGCAGCGAAATATTCAATACGGTGTGGTCTTGATACGACCGACTCGCTGGGCAGAGCTATGTCGACGACGGTGGCGATTCGTCGCCACGCCTGGCTGAGATCCGCCAATTTTTCGGCTGATGTCCAGAATTCATTGATGGACATGCCGTTTGATGGCTGTCACCTGTTCGGTGACAAGGCGGACCACGCGCTGGAACGCTTCAAGGACTCCAGGGTCACGGCCAAGTCCTTGGGTCTCTCGACCCAGCGTCAGCAAACGGGTTCGTTTCGTCCCTTTCGTGGCCAAGGAAGGGGCGCCCCCACACGTGCTGCCAGCCACGCGCCGCAACAATCCTTCCTACGCGGTGGCGGCCGTGGTAACCGCCGTGGTGGCGGTCGGGGACAACGGCGGGGTCAGACCACACCTTCCCCCGCAGCATCTACCCCAAAATCCTCCTAGTCCGTGCTTTCGGCCCCATGTGACGCCAGTGGGTGGCAGGGTTCGCCATCACCACGCTCACTGGCGCGCGATCACTTCGGACAGGTGGGTGCTGCAAATCGTCCGAAGGGGCTACTCCCTCCCCTTCGAGACCTCTCCTCCAGCCATGCCACCGCAGAACCACCGTGTGTCGGGGGACCACTTGACACTTCTGCAGGAGGAAGTTACGGCCCTCTTGGCCAAGGGGGCCATCGAGCGCGTTCCTGGGCCAGAAGTAGGGCGTGGTTGCTATTCCCACTACTTTCTGGTGCCCAAGAAGGACAAGGGGGGCCTACGTCCTATCTTGGATCTAAGGAACGTCAACGGCTTCCTCAGGAAGGAGAAGTTCAAGATGTTGACGTTAGCTCAGGTCTTGGCTGCTCTAGACCCACAAGACTGGATGGTAGCGTTGGACTTGCAGGACGCCTATTTTCACATCCCCGTCCTGCCGGCCCACAGGCGTTACCTGCGGTTCACGGTAGGCCTGGAGCACTTTCAGTTTATCGTGCTCCCCTTCGGCCTTACCAGCGCCCCACGGGTGTTCACAAAGGTGATGGCGGTGGTCGCAGCCCATCTGCGCAGGTTGGGGGTTTCAGTCTTCCCCTACCTAGACGATTGGTTGTTGAAGGCGGGCTCGCCCCAAACAGTCGTCCACCACCTTCAGATGACGGCAGACCTCTTGCACGACCTGGGGTTCTCCATCAACGTGCCGAAATCACACCTGTGTCCCTCTCAAAAGCTCCTTTTCATCGGAGCGGTTCTGGACTCGGCGCAGTTTCGGGTTTATCCTCCGGAACGGCGGGTTCGGGATATTCAGGCTTTGATTCCCATCTTTCAGCCGCTATCCCGAGTCTCGGTCAGGTTGACGCTGCGGCTGCTGGGACTGATGGCTTCCTGCATCCTTCTGGTGCATCACGCCAGGTGGCGGATGCGGGCTCTGCAGTGGGACCTGAAGTTTCAGTGGGCCCAGCATCAGGGCAACTTGTCCGACCACGTCTTGATCTCGGAGGGCACTGCGAGACAACTGCAGTGGTGGCTTACGGACCGCGATTGGGTCAGGGGCAGGTCCCTCTCCCTTCCCCAACCGGAGCACGTTGTCGTGACGGACGCGTCCCTCCAGGGCTGGGGTGGCCACTTGGGAGAGGCAGAGATCAGAGGCATCTGGTCTCCGGCGGAGTCCCGGCTCCATATCAACCTGTTGGAGCTGCGGGCGATTCGTCTGGCACTGAAGGCATTCCTCCCCTTTGTCAACGGGAGTGTAGTGCAGGTGTTCACCGACAACACCACCGCCATGTGGTACTGCAACAAACAGGGCGGAGTGGGGTCGTGGACCCTTTGCCAGGAGGCTCTGCGCCTCTGGCAATGGCTGGAACGTCAGGGCGTGACTCTGACGGTTCAACACCTGGCAGGTTCTTTGAACGCCAGGGCGGACGAACTCAGCCGTCGGTGCTCGATGGATCACGAATGGCGTCTGAACTCGGACGTGGCGCAAGGCATCTTTCTGCAATGGGGAGAGCCTTGGTTAGATCTATTCGCCACAGAAGAGAACGCGCAATGTCATCAGTTCTGCGCGTTGGAGTTTCCAAGACGGCACTCGCACGGCGACGCCTTTCGGCGCGAGTGGAGTTGCGGTCTGTTATACGCCTTTCCGCCTATACCACTTCTGCCCAGAGTGCTGAAGAAGATCAGGCGCGACCGGGCCCAAGTTATCCTTGTGGCTCCGGACTGGGCTCGAAGGTACTGGTATCCCGAGCTACTCAGCATGTCAGTCGGTCCCCCGATCCGCCTGCCTCTTCAGGAGGACCTTCTGTCGCAGCAGCAGGGGACGGTCCTCCACCCGAACCTGTCCAGTCTCCACCTCCATGCTTGGAGATTGAGCGGCGGCAGTTGAGGACATTTGACTTGCCTCCTGAAGTCTGTGATGTTATTCTGGCAGCCAGGCGTCCCTCCACTAAGTCGGTATACGCCTGTCGGTGGAACAGATTTGTGGCATGGTGCACAGCAAAGGCTGTGGATCCTCTCTCTGCCCCTCTTTCGGAGGTTCTTCTGTTTCTTCTTTCTCTTGCCCAGCAGGGCTCTGCTCTGGGCACTATCAAGGGCTACCTTTCTGCCCTTTCAGCCTTTTTGAGGCTTCCTGATCAGCCTTCTTTGTTCAAATCCCCGATTGTAACTCGGTTCTTAAAAGGCATCACTCACATGTTTCCACCTGTTCCGTTTGTGATGCCTCAGTGGGATTTGAACCTGGTTCTGACCTTCCTGATGTGTGCTCCCTTTGAGCCCCTTCATTCTTGTCCTCTCCGTCTACTGACTTTAAAGACGGCTTTCCTGGTTGCCATCACCTCTGCCCGGAGAGTGAGTGAGCTCCAGGCTCTTTCTGTCCAACCTCCTTTCCTGTCCATTCATCCTGATAAGGTGGTTCTGAGGACTAGACCTTCTTTCCTGCCCAAGGTTGTTTCGGCCTTTCACATCGGGCAGTCCATCACCCTCCCTTCCTTCTTCCCGCCTCCGCATCCTTCAAAGGATGAAGAGCGGCTCCACCGTCTGGACCCAAAACGTGCGCTTTCATTCTACATGGATCGCACACGCCAGTTCCGGGTGGATGACCAACTGTTTGTTGGCTACGTGGGTGCGAAGAAGGGACGGGCGGTTTGTAAGCGAACCATCTCTCGATGGGTCGTCCTCTGCATCAAAGCGTGCTACTCTTTGGCTCGGAAGGAGCCTCCTGTTGGGCTGAGGGCCCATTCCACTCGGGCCACGGCGGCTACTACTGCCCTGGGCCGGGGAGTCCCCTTGCAGGACATTTGCCAAGCGGCTACGTGGGCCTCGCTGCACACCTTTGCGAGGCACTACTGCCTGGACAGTCAAGTCCGGAGGGATGGCTTCTTTGGCCGTTCTGTCCTCCAGGACTTTCTGGTGTAGTTTTGTATTGGTTCGCAGACCCACCACCGGGGTTGGTATTGCTGGGGTATGTATTCTAAGGTAAGGAATCTAACACTAACGTGTTTCTTTCAGATGAACAAGTTACTTACCTTCGGTAACGATATATCTGTAAGAAACATTAGTTAGTGTTAGATTCCTTACCGAACCCACCCATCCTCCCCGTTCTGCGAACTGATACCTAGGGTTAAGGTCATCCCTTTCAGGGCCCTAGTTTTTACATGGCACCAGTGTTGGTTCTCTCATGGCTCTGCGTCTCCTGGCGCGGAAAAGCTGTGTGCAAAGAACTGACGTCAGCGCGCGGAGGCGGCGTCTATATACTCCAGCGACGTCATCACGGCGCACGACGCCGACGACGGACGCGGAGCCGCAGGGGACGCCTGCAGACGACGCCTACCGACGCGCAGGGGTACTGCTACGCAAAAGTTTCCGGATCCAGACTGACGCCTGGGGATATTCTAAGGTAAGGAATCTAACACTAACTAATGTTTCTTACAGATATATCGTTACCGAAGGTAAGTAACTTGTTCTTCTGAAAGAACCGGACATTGGTGTGCATGGGTGGCGCTTATATGGTGCTCCGTTTGTCTCTTCTGGAGTGAAATTAAGCTGGAGCGGTCCTGCATGGGGCCACCAACTAGTGCGCAGTAAGGCAACTTCTTGAGTTTCCTGATGGAGCCTGGTGTCTGGGGATACTCACATGGCAAGGAATCTCAGTTTAGATATAGTATCCTCTAGAAGGAGCGTTACCAAATTTAAGTAACTTGTTATTTTTGCAAATCTTTTTTTAAAATTGGGTTTCCAACTTGTCTTTATTAATTATGCACAGATATCAAAGTACGCATTCATCATTTACCGGTTACTTTAGCAAGATATGTCATATCTTAGATAAGTCATAACAAACGGGTTATATCTGGGCAATCCCCGTATATGTCCAAAACTTTCGCATTCAGGAGAATCACGCGAGGTAAAGCCGACATCACAACGGAACCCCCGCTATATTTGAAGCCGTGACAGAAATCAGATATACTAACCGGCAACCGAACGGAACCCCCGCTATAATCCTAGCCATGTCATAAACAAGATAAACAAACCGGCACAGAATAACTTAGGACATTCAGAAAATATTACAACAGTAATCACCAAACTCAGCGGATGTCTCGGGGGATAACTGCAAGAATAAAAACGTCTCACTAAAAGACACAAATTCTCTACATCGGTGATCGTGGATAATGATTATTTGACAGAATAGCAATTGTCTTCAATATCGTATCGTGGAAATCTAAACAAAACAAAGGCAATCAAGCACATAACAAGTTAGGATTTCCTTCAAACTTTTACTAGTATACTTGAAAGGCTGTCAGTGTTAAAAACAGAAAACGTTACTGGAAATTAAAGTGGATTCCCTTTAAATATTATATCTGTCCTGTTTTGCACATTGTTATGTCCCTACTCTGCGAATGACGGTTACCTGACGAAGGCCTCAGTGCCGAAACGCGCGTAGTTCTATTCCACCGCATTGCCCTCCTCAGATTTACCATCAACTGAATATATCGCAGCACACTAGTTTTATTGTGTTTTTGTTTCTGTTATGTCTTGTAATTAACCCATGTAAATATTTGTAATGCAGACTTTGAAATGTGATAAATGTGAATATCATACTTGTATATGTTATATTTAAATCTAATAACGGAAAATATTTATAAATCTAAAAAGGAAAAAAAGTCAAATATATATCAATAAAATGATCTCCATATTTTGATACATCATTTCGTTGTCAAGTGTAAAAATTATTGATGGTCGCTTAATTTTGTAAGTACACTAAATAGGGTGGTATAAAGACACAGAGTTTGCTATATGATTTTTTTTCTACTGGTTCACATATTCCCTACGAATAGCAAACTAAACAAGTTGTAGGGGTCCCCTTTTTTCCTAAAATCAAAACTTTCGCCCTGCAAGTCCACCTTTGGGCACATTGTGACCAGTTTGCAGTATACAAATAAACCCCACCCTGATTTCATAACGGATCATTTCATGTAACAGTATTTGTCATCGTATGAATTGATGAAATATAGCAAAATATAAAAATACGATAAGAACCGAACAATAGATAACCTTTGCTGCGGTTGGTGGCAGAAGCTAATCATGGGTGGGATAAATAGAGCCTCTGGATTGTGGCCTACAATATGTTCGGGTTTTTTTGAGTAGTCCTGTTCTCACGCGCCTGTGTTCCCCTATTTAGTGTCCTAATTTACTTTTAAGTGTGAGGTCCCTCACCCATCTCCGGGTCGGGCGTAGATGAGGTACAGCTCTGTGACCTGTCACTGCCTTCAATCCCCCCATCCTGTGTCCCCACTCTTGTAGATCTTCCTCAGCGTTCTCCTCCATTTGCACTGCCTTTAAGCGGCACACCTCTGCCACACCACACTCACACGTCAGCCTTCTACCTGTCTAGGTTTGACCATCAATGTATCACAATGCAGCGTTTGGCCAGAACTAGAACCAGCTAAGAACCTGTGACATATGAGAGTGCCTTTTTTGGGTGCCGGGTAGACACCCTAGGATGCAAGTTTGAAGTCTGCATTTATTCGCACTGCTGTTACAGTACTGAGCGTCTGTAGCACTTGTTGCCAGTGTGTTTGTAGCCGCACACAGCTCCATGTCAAATGCAGAAATGTGGCAGGAGCTGTACTGCATCTTGGGAGAACTGAGGAGTGTACCGGAGTGAAGCGGACCATCCTCTGAGGAGTCAGGTATGTGGGGTGTAAGTAGTAAAATTTAGTGAGTTTAAACCTAGCATTACAAGTCACCGCACGCATCTGCACCAATGTTTTTATCCATTTTCCCTCAGTGAGTGGGAAGGTTAAATCTGAGTCCCATCTGTCTCTTACGCAGGATTTGTAAACCACAAGGTCATCTTTCAGAGCATTGTATATGCGTGATATGACACCTCTGGTGGACCCCGGGTCAAGCAACAGTGCCAGGGTGTGGGACACTCTCAGCTCCTCCGGGAACAACATCCATATCTTGCCGGCTGTACGCAACACTTTTGTAAAAAGTGACCGTCCGGCACATGAAGCAATTCCTTCGCCTCGTTGAACGTTAAGAAGGTTCAGATCTCCTGCCTTCGAAAATCTCCCTTCATGCCATTTTGTGATATCCGTGACTGATTGGATTCTGCGATGACCCTGTATCCACTGGAGCGGGGGTGAATTTGTGTGAATTCGTGTAAGGGGCCCTGCGAAGAACCTCTGTGACTGGCTGTTCCCACTCCTCTGCCGCTTGCCGTAATATGTGTGGGCAGTCCATGGGGATCTGTGATCCCATCTTAAGGTATTTCGTCAATCGCTACGGCCACTACTGATTATTGAGAGAGTGAATTTATTCCAGAATCAAATCGATTCTTTCAGGCCTGTTCTCTTTTTGCAAACCTTCAGTAAATTTCGGTGAATGTTGGTTAGTTACAGAGTAGTTTTTTTTCTGTTCCAGTAACGATGACACTGGAGCAAAGGCAACTTACTGAGTTCCTATTTGAGGTCTCGCCTACCACAGAGCTTCTAGCTGTCCGGTAGGTGAAAGTCTATTCCTGACTGTACCAAAAACGAAGTGAGTTTTGGCTGAATACATTGCTTACCATTGGTTGCCTTTGTTGTCACTAGATAGCGTGTTATTCGGTGGCTTTCCTTGTTTATCTTGTGTTCGTCACTCCCTTTGTTTGTTCCTTCCGTGAATCATACACTCTTCAACATCCTTTCCATAGACAACTTGCATTCTTCTACTGATTGCAGTTTAGGACCTATTTTTTTTCTTTTTCTTTCAGTACTCCACGAGAGTGAATGTGTTTTCTACCCCCTGCCCTAGTGCGGTGCTTCCTGTCCTCCAAACACCTGGCCCTGCATGCTTTGTGTTTCTCCCTCATCCCTTCCCCAAGTTAATTTGTTGCTTTCCTTCGTAGTCTTTGGCTATGTTTGTTCTTATTTTTGGGCCTCTCTCAAATGCCTCGATGCTGCATTCTTCGAGGTTTTTTTGAAGTGCCCTGCAGGGATGATCCACAAAAGCACCTTTGCACTGGTCATTTTTTTATTTCCAATCCTTCTTGAACCTGTAAATAAAGGAAAAATGAGTTCGAGGCATATGAGCTACAGATTGGACACCTTAGCATTAGACCGCTACCTGGTGCTGGGCTCGGATGATTGCAGGTTGTTGTTGTCTTGAAAGAAGTCTTTGTAGTCATGAGATAGGTGACTCCTCCCTTGGATAACAGTGCGCATGGGCATCGACTCCATCCTTAGATTGCTTTTTTCCGCCACTCGGTTCGGATGAAAGTTTCTCCGCACCGGCCAGAAAACATTTTTCAGCAACTTCGAAGCGCAGAACTTCCAAAAACTACCTTCGACATCGAAGACAAGGCTTTTCGACAACATAACTTCCATTCCGGTCATCAAAGTGGTTGTTAGGCCTATCGACGCAGTGCGGCCTACACCATATGGAAAGAACTCCGTTCAAGAAATGCCCTAAATGTCAGGCAAAATTCCCACATAGCGATCACCACGAGGTCTGTAACCTCTGCCTATCGCCGGAACACGACGAGTCGACCTGCACAGCCTGTGCGTCCTTCCGATCGAAGAAAAACATCCGGGATCGGAGGGCCCGTCGACACGAGATGAGGAGATCAGCCCCAGCACCGGAGGATATCTTCGACAAAGAGGTTCCCCTCGTTCCCGAAGAAGACTCTCCGGAGCTCCAGATCGTATCAGAGGCAGACGACTCCGATGACTCCATTCCATCGGGTCAGCGCGTGAGTACTACTGCCCCTGCACCACATTCTCTTTCCAAACCGAAGGCACAGGTCAGCAATCCACCCAAGAGGCCTAGTCGAGACCGAAAATCCACTTCGACAGCCCCGCCATCGAGCCCAGCTCCGAAGAAACCAACAAAGCCTTCTAGTGCCTCGACACCGAGTAAACATCTCCTAACAGGACCGAAACATAAAGACACCTCGGCACCGAAGCCAAAAGACCCTTCGGTACCGAAGCCAAAAATCGTACCAGCACCGAAACATAAAGACGTATCAATACCGAAACCGAAAGAAGCACCGGCTCCGAAGCCGTCCACTTTTACATCTTCGGTGCAGAAGACAAAGAAGCCTGATTCTGAGGTGCCCAAACCCTCGAACATGCCTACCGAGCCGAAAACAACACCTTCGACACCGAAAACTTTGCCACGGGACGTTACAACACCTCCCAATGCTAAAGAAAAACCACAACCTCCACCGGAGCCGAAAAAATCGAAGCCCAGGAAGGTTGTAGAAGAGGAGGAACTCTTTACACCAGATCCTCAACAAAAGAAGATCTATATAGACCCAAAGACAGGTCATGTGGGCACTACACCTCACAAGAAGAGACCAGCAGATGCACCACCCCCTCATGTGTTGCCTGCCAAGAAGGACTGTGCAACATCTCCTATGCACCCTTCCTCTCCTATACCTCTTCTTCCTCCTTCTCCTATACCTCCTCACATATCACCTCGTATATCTCCTGCACATTCTCCATTATCATCACATTCCTCACAGCACAATGATGATGAATATAACTTAGAGGGAGGGGAGGATGAGGAAGAGCCTAGCTCATACCACATAGATGGGGGTATATGGGATTATTCAAACCCAACAGAGGTACCCATATATGATTTTCCAAATCCACAGACTATGCCTGACGTTCCAGAACCGCATTCATACCCATCAAAGCCTTCCCCTCCAGAAGACCCAATTCGTTTTAGTCATCTGTTAAACAGAGCTGCTGTTTACCTTGGAGTGTCTATGCGTTATGACGATATTGAAGAGGATTTTCTCTTAGACACCTTTGAG
The DNA here is from genome assembly GCF_964263255.1 of Lissotriton vulgaris. Classification (NCBI taxonomy): domain Eukaryota; kingdom Metazoa; phylum Chordata; class Amphibia; order Caudata; family Salamandridae; genus Lissotriton; species Lissotriton vulgaris. The sequence goes on along the minus strand of NC_141697.1, from coordinate 647,805,393 downwards.
CACTCTCAGAGGACTGCTCAAATTCTTCCAATGATTAAGGGAGTAATCATGCATGCTCCAGAAGTATTTAAAGATCCTGTACACACGAGAATTTTAAACCCTAGAATTTAAAAGAAATATAGACCAGCACCTACAGACCCAGTCTATATTAAAGGACACCTTCCACTAGATTAATTAGTGGTGTCCAATGATAGGAAAAGGGCCAATTCTCAAACATCAGGAGAAGGGCCCCCACCTGATAAAGAATCAAAGGTAATTGCTACATCAGGGAAAAGAGTAGCTGCACAAGCGGCAAACATGTGGCGTATAGCAAATACACAAGCCCTCCTCTCTCGTTATGATAGGGCTCATTTGATCAACTAGAAAAAACTACTTCAACATCTACCAGATCAGTACAAAGATCAAACAACTGACCTTATACAAGAAGACAAACTAATATCTAATGGCCTCAATAAAATGTGCACTAGTTGCCGTTGACACAGCATCTAGAGCCATAAACACCAGTGTCATACTTAGGAGACATGCGTGGCTACGCATTTCAGAGTTTAAGCAAGAGGTGCAAACCAGCCTTTCGATCAAAACCAATTATTTGGTCCAGAAGTAGACAACTTACTAGAAAATATGAAAAAAGACACTGACACGGCTAAGTCTATGGGAGCTTTACAGTCTACACCAAATAGAGGCTCCTTTCGTCGCTCCTCCTACAGAGGAGGCTCCAAGCAGACTGGAGCAGACACTACATCATCTTTTAAGTCACAAACCTCCTCCAATAAAGGATACTTTAGAGGAGGACTAGCAGCCCGGCCCGACGTTGTCCGGGAGAAATTAGGCTTCAGAGCCCCCGCCTGCACGTAGAAAAAGGGATCGGTTAGGCTCTGGGTGTATTTAAACCTTTTCTTTCAGACCATGTTTTGGGTTTGCATAAGAACCCACTTTTCCACCTTCTGGTCACCTTTTTAGATGCTAGGGCAGCATTCTTTCGACTTACGTAGACACATCTGCATCATATCCACTCTTGTTAGTTTGCTCACTGACTTTCTGACTGTGCTGAAGGATGATCGTACTGCAAAAGCCGCTATTTGGTCCTCTCTACGCATACCAGCTCTCTCAAGCCTTCTGCCATATCCCTTGCGCTCCAGCTGGCTGTGTACATCATACCTGTTCCCTTCCCACACGGCATCTACTACACCTTGTCACAGCACCCCTTCCCACGCGTCATCTACTACACCTTGTCGCTCGGTCTTTGTACCTCAATACCTGCTCCCTGGCCGCCTCAGCATCAAGTCACTCCTCCCCCTTCCTAGCGCTGTTGCCTTGTGACTATCACACAAGTGAGTGACCCCTTTCCTGACCCTCTCTGCTACTCGCCACACGTCTCGTTTATTGGGTCCCCCTTTCTTCGCCTCTCGGTTGCTCCAATCACGTCTCACCAGTCCTCCAGTCTCCGCTCTTTGCAATCAATGCTCGGACGTCCGCGTATGCCGCTCCTCCCCTCGCTCCTGATGTCATGACGCACCTCGTGGCAGGCGCTACTTTCAAGGGACTACTTTATTTTTAATGGTAAATTTTTTTAATTAAGTTTTATTTTTATTTTTATATAGCCTATGTCCATCTCCTGGACCTCTCCTTTCCATCGCTGTATTGGGTGTTGCGATTGGTGGTGTACTTTTTGAGTTTACCTGGCTCAAAGGACACAGTTCTCTCTTTATAATAGTAGTATAGATATAGAGGAAACAATAACAAAGGAAGAGGTCGCAGTAACAATAACAATCGATCCTCTTCCACCACCAAGCAATGACTTCCCTCTGCTCCCCCCACAGCATACCACTCCTGTAGGGGGCAGATTAACACAGTTCCAGCCTGTCTGGAACTCCATTACAACAGACAAGTGGGTAAGACAGATTATCCAACATGGTTACTGCCTACATTTTACAGCGACACCTCCGAGACAGCGTCCGATGTCTACAGACCATCTAACTCTGCTTCGACAAGAAGTGTTATCACTTCTACATAAGGGTGCTATTCAAATAGTTCCTTTAGAAGAACAGGGAATGGGGGTTTACTCGCTGTATTTTCCAATTCCCAAAAAAGACTGGACACTGAGACCAATACTCGACCTCAGGCCCCTCAATCACTACATACAATCAGATCATTTCCATATGATCACTTTACAACAGGTGCTTCCACTACTACAACAGGGCGACTTCCTTACAACACTAGAGCTAAAGGATGCCTACTTCCATATCCCCATACATCCTGCTCACAAAAAGTATCTAAGGTTTGTACTAGAAGGACAACATTATCAATTCAAAGTCCTTCCATTTGGGGTAACCACGGCACCAAGAGTATTCACAAAGTGCCTAGCAGTGGTAGCAGCACATCTCAGAAGACAACAGATACAGGTCTTCCCTTACCTAGACGTCTGGCGTATAAAAGCAAAATCATTCAATCAGTGTGTCCAGCACACACAGCAAATGGTTCAAACATTGCACAACTTAGGATTCACAATAAGCTACACCAAGTCACACCCACAGCCTTTGGATGTACATCAGTATCTAGGAGCTACACTAAATACGTCCACAGCTCTAGCGTATCCCAGCAAAGCCAGGATACAGAGCATTCAAGCCTTAGTCACCAAGTTTCAACACCAGCAGTCTCTAAAAGCCAGGGTGTTCATGAGACTAATAGGCATGATGGCATCTTGCATCTTCATAGTACCACACGCAAGACTGCAGATGCGTCCCCTACTAGAGTGCTTAGCACAACAGTGGAACCAAGCTCAAGGTCAATTAAAGGACCTGGTGTTGGTGGACAGCGGCACATATCGCTCTCTGCAATGGTGGAACACCAAAAAACTGACAAAGGGGCAGCCTTTCCTAGAGCCTGTTCCACAAGTAGTGCTTACAACAGACTCATCCCTCACAGGGTGGGGAGCCCATCTCTTACATCACACAACTCAAGGACAATGGACCATTCAACAGAAAAGGTTCCATATCAACCACCTAGAGCTGCTAGCAATATTCCTAGCACTCAAGACTTTTCAACTTCAAGTACAAAACAAAGCTGTCTTAATCCGGACGGACAATGACAGCCATGTAATATATAAAAAACCAGGGGGGACACACTCTCTGCAACTGTCCCAACTTGCCCGTAACATTTGGAGATGGGCAATTCCTCAAAAAATACATCTGCTAGCAGAGCACCTTCCAGGAGTCCACAATCAGATAGCAGATCTGTTAAGTCGGCAGGCACAACAAATTCACGAATGGGAACTACATCCACAAGTTCAGCCATTCTTCCAGAGGTGGGGGCATCCACACATAGATCTGTTTGCCACCCACGAAAACGCAAAATGCCCAGCCTTCGCCGCCAGGTTCCCACAGTCCGAAGGCAATGCAATATGGAGGAACTGGTCAGGCATATTTGGGTATGCTTTTCCGCCTCTCCCACTCATTCCATTAGTAGTGCGCAAGCTCAGACAACAGTCTCTCTCAATGATACTGGTTGCTCCCACATGGGCACGCCAACCGTGGTTCACCTCACTACTGGAGCTGTCTCTAGCTCCGCATCAAAAGCTACGCCTCACACCTTCCCTGCTAACACAGAACCATGAAGAAATCAGACACCCAGATCCCAGCCAACTGAATTTGGCGATCTGGCTCCTGAAGTCTTAGAGTTTGGTTATCTAAACCTACCACCAGACTGTATGAATATCATGAAAGAGGCTAGAAAACACACTACTAGAGCGTGTTACGCAGCTAAATGGAGAAGATTCGCAATTTATTGCAAAAATAATCACATTGATCCACTGGATGCTTCCATCCAAAATATCATCTGTTACCTTTTACATTTAACAAGGTCTAACTTGGCATATTCTTCCATACGCCTGCACCTTGCAGCAATTGCAGCATACCTACAAAACAGACAACACCTGTCTCTCTTTAGAGTACCAGCAATAAAAGCATTCATGGAGGGATTAAAAAGAATAATCCCACCAAGGTTACCACCTTCCCCTGTGTGGAACCTAAATATAGTACTCCCAAGGCTCATGGGACCCCCGTTCGAGCCTTTACATAAATGTGAACTGCAATTTCTAACATGGAAAACAGCTTTCCTTATTGCCATTACCTCTCTTAGAAGAGTAAGTGAAATACAAGCTTTCTCAATACAAGAACCATTTTTTCAAATACATCCTAACAAAGTGGTTCTTAGATCCAATCCAAAATTTCTTCCAAAGGTCAACACTTCCTTTCTAGAAAAAGGAAGGAGTGGGGGGGTCTATGTGGGTTAGTTTAACGACCTCAATATCTCATAACCCAAAACATAACAAGAACAATAAACAAGAGATATAAGGTCTGAGAAGATGTTCTGCAACTAAGAACTAGAGGGAATCATGAAACACCAAGAAATTACATACGGCTGAAAACTCCCATCAGACCACCATTGTGGCGGAATATCATCACGTGGGATACGGATGGTAGATCCATAACTCGCCCAACCCATCAAGTGATGGTGCAGAGATGGATTTCCGAGGTAGACCTCTAGCCACAATGTATTTCAAGTGGGTGCTGATGGTGTTCAGTGCTGTGTGAGAAGTGAGTGATAAAGGTAAAAATAACTACTAGAACAGAAAATATGTTTAATGGGCACTGTTCTAGTGTCAAGATTAAAATAACGCCTAATAGTCTGAAAATATGACTCTATACAGGCGCAGTGCAGAGTGGTCAACATGTTTCAGCTATATGGATTAATCTTATCCAGCTTTCTTCAGGACCGTGGTCTTAATAGCAACTGCAGAGTAAGTGATCATGTGAAAGTGAAGCAAGGCAATATCAAATCAAAATATTCCTACCAGGAACTTGGGTCCCCAATGTAGAGCGGGGCCTCATTTTTTCCCGAGCGGGTGCCGGGTGAGGTGAGGTGACTTCCCACATAATGCTGGGAAAGGACGATTAACTCAGTTTTCCACCAGTCTACATTGGGGACCCAAGTTCCTGGTAGGAATATTTAGATTTGATGGGGAGCTCATATTGAGATGCACAGTACAAGGGAGATGGAGTGTACAGCACAAACGACTGCACATAATCATCTGGAACTACTAGCAGTGTTTCTAGCATTAAAAGCTTTTCAAATGCATATTCTCAACAAGGCAGTCCTGGTCAGAACAGACAACATGACAGCAATGTATTCTATTCAAAAACAGGGGGGGGGGGACACACTCTCTCCAACTATCCAGACTAGCGCAGGAAATTTGGAGATGAGCCATTCCTCAAAACAGCTATCTGTTAGCCGAACACCTTCCAGGAGTTCAAAATCAGATAGCAGACATCTTAAGCAGAGAGTCAGAACAAATACACGAATGGGAACTGCACAACCAAATACTGCAGCCATTCTTCCAAAGTAAGGACAACCGGAGATAGATCTCTTTGCCACTCATCAGAACGCAAAATGCCAAAGCTTCGCATTCAGGTACCCACACCACCTATCGCAGGGCAATGCATTATGGATAAATTGGTCCAACAAATTTGCATACGCTTTTCCCCCTCTCCCACTAATTCCATTAGTGGTTCGAAAACTGCAACAACATTCAATGACCATGATACTGGTAGCACCCACGTGGGCACGGCAGCCGCGGTTCACCACGCTCCTACAACTCTCACAGGCGCCACACCAAAAATTAAGAATCTCACCCATGCACCTTACACAGAACCATGGAGAAATAATGCACCCAGATCTCAAACAACTGAACCTAGCGATCTGGCTCCTGAGGTCTTAGAATTTGGATACTTAAATTTACCTCCAAACTGTATGGAAATTATTAAGCAAGCAAGACGTCCCACCACCAGCGCCTGCTATGCAGCAAAGTGGAAAAGGTTTGCTGTATACTGTAACAGTAATAACATCAACCCTCTGGACGCATCTACACAAAATATTATTTGCTACTTACTACACTTACAGCATTGTAACCTTGCTTACACCTCCATTAGAGTACATCTTGCAGCTATAGCAGCATACCTGCAAAACAGGCAACATCTATCCCTGTTTAGGGTACCCACAATTAAGGCTTTCATGGAAGGCCTCAAAAGAGTTATTCCACCAAGACTACCACCTTCTCCAGTCTGGAACCTCAACATAGTACTCACCAGACTAATGGGGCCACCTTTTGAACCTATGCATAGGTGTGAAGTACAATTTCTCACATGGAAGGTGGCTTTCCTTATAGCCATTACCTCCCTCAGGAGAGTGAGTTATAGGCATTAACAATACAATAACCATTTCTACAGTTACACCACAATAATGTGTTTCTTAGAACAAACCCAAAGTTCTTGCCTAAAGTAATTTCAGCATTCCACATCAATCAGCCAGTGGAACTACCAGTCTTTTTTCCAAAGCCACAGACGGTAGCAGAGAGGGCCCTACATACACTAGATGTCAAAATGGCATTATTATATTACATAGAAAGAACACAAACTTTCAGAAAAACTAAACAACTATTTGTAGCGTTTTCCCGAACACATAAAGGCAACCCTATGTCTAAAGCAGGTATTGCCAGGTGGATTGTTAAATGTATACACATATGTTACATAAAGGCAAAAAGAACACTAACTGTTCCCCCCCTAGAGCTCATTCTACACGCAAACTAGGGGCATCTATGGCATTCTTAGGGAACATTCCCCTAGATGACATATGCAAAGCAGCAACTTGGTCTACACCGCATACCTTCACGAAACACTACTGTGTTGACGTGCAGGCAAGACAACAGGCAAATGTGGGCCAGGCTGTATTAAAAGCTTTATTTCAGACTGTTGCAACAGACACTGGTGACCACCGCTAGGGAGGTAACTGCTGTGTAATCTATTCATAATGTACCATCTGCAGCCCATATGCCTCGAACGGAATATACTACTTACCAGTATGCATCTGTTCTTGGCATAGAGGGCTGCAGAGTGGTACATGCCCTCCCTGCCTCCCCGGAAACCTGTGTCTGTTCTAACATTATCTTATTTAGATACACTGACATGGGCTTCTCTTTCTGAATTCTATCATACTACTCCATCTAACCCTACTATGGCAAAACAATCTAAGGATGGAGTCGATGCCCATGCGCACTATCACCCAAGGGAGGAGTCGCCAGCCTCGTGACTACAAAAGACTTCTCCAAGAGAAAAACAAGTGCAATCATCTGAGCCCAACACCAGATGGCGATCTATTCATAATGTACCACTCTGCAGCCCTCTATGCCAAGAACAGATGCATACTGGTAAGTAGCATATTCCTTCAAACAACTGCAACGGATACAGGTGACCACCGCTAAGGGGAGACACTGCTGCACAATCGATTCTAAGGTGTACAATCTGCAGCTCATATGCCTCGAACGGAAAATGCTACTTACCAGTATGCATCTGTTCTTGGCAAGTAGAGCTGCAGAGTTGTACACACCCTCCCGACTCCCCGGGACTCGTATCCGTTCCAGTTTTCATCTTATTTAGATGCACACGCATGGACATCCTTTTCTTACTATATCTCTACTAACTCCATCATTTCCCATCATGGCGAAAAACAATCTAAGGATGGAGTCGATGCCCATGCGCTCTGTTGTCCAAGGGAGGAGTCACCTATCTCATGACTACAAAGACTTCCAAGACAACAACAACCTGCAATCATCCGAGCCCAACACCAGGTGGCGGTCTAATGCTAAGGTGTACAACTCTGCAGCTCTACATGCCAATAACAGATGCATACTGGTAAGTAGCATTTTCCTTTCATGGCCACATCTTGCATTTGTCTTTTTTGCTGATGCTGCATAACAGTGGCAAACAGCATTGGCAAAGCCAATAGGTCCAAAAGGCGAGACCTATTGGCTTTGCAAATCCTTGTTTAAAAAAAAAAAAAAATTAAACATAGTTTTATTAGAAGGTTTCAGTACAGTACATCATGGGGTAGAGCACCATAGATTTACTGATCTTATTAGTCTGTGTGATATTTCACATATCAATACAGACCTTATGGTAATCTACCGCTTTCAACATTTATCCCAAATTGACATTTGTGTATCGTACATCTGTTTGAATAGTACTGCATCAGTGTGTTACCTTGCATTAGATTTTTAGAAAAACCAAAAAAACAATAACTTTTTCTCCCACTCCCTCCCCCCCTTAGGTTCAGCGGAGAAAAATTGTACATCTCTATACATAGACCGGATCAGTATATTGTCTTTTTGTTATATACAGGTGTTAATAAGATGTCTTACATCAACCACTCCTCTCCTTTTACAATTTGTGGATTCCACAGAGTCCCAACTCTTCTGTGGTATTGTCTTCCCAGGCTTCAGTATATCACATTTAAGGGGCAATACTCAAGTATGTCTATAGCACCAAGCTCCTCCAATAACAGATTCCATTCCATAGATATAGGCGTCTTACGTAGTCCCCGTTGTTCCTCCCTCTTCAGTTCAGCACCCTCCGCCCTACCCCATCGTAATAGCTCATCACACGAATCTTTCAGCGTCAGTTGTCTAGCAGCTTTCCATTTCATTGTGATATTAAGTTTGGCCAAGATGAGCGCCAAATTGTTAAATTTAGTGACTGGGCTACCTTTCTTTCCCTTGGAGCCCAGTCCCAACAAACAGTATTCCATCCTATCATTATCCTTCACCGGGGCTATAGCTGTTAGGATCCTGCATACTTTGCAAATCCTTGTTAAGGCTTTGCAGGGATACTGGTAAAGACAATAGATCTTGCACTCCTCATCTGGAATTGAAGTAGGTTACTTATAAGAGTATAACTTGCTGTGCAAGGATTCAAGGGTTGCTGCTGGAGTCCATCCACACTCAGTTGGCCATAAATATTGTGATTACTGGAGCCATGAATCATTATCTTCTACATGCATTGGGTTATTACTGGTTAGGAAGGCATTGTTTTGCATTCGCACCTTTTAGCAATTGCTTTTACCCACACAAACCTAATAAGACCTTTTCACTATAATTCCCTTGAAATTTGAAATATCTCACCCAAGAGGTTCCCAACATTGGTGGGGGGAAACACCTTTTCTTTATTTCACGAGGATTCTCTGTGTTCTGCAAAATATATTTTACTGTTGATATTCACCTCTGATAAGGAGCTGGGAAAATGTATGCTCCATTCACTGAGCTTTGAGCAGCTGTTATTAAATCAATATTGATTGTTTAATTATCTTCCACTCCCCTTTTTCTCCCAGTTCCTTACTCCCCTCCAGTCATTCTCAAGCTCCTAGATTTTTTCTGGAACACGTGTGCCATGGAATTGTCCAAAATAAAATAAATACAAGAACATTCGTCCTGTATAGCTGCCCTAAATTGATTATTGTATACATTTCAATGTGGGTTTGATCTTTCTTTCCTAATCATTGTGAAGAATAGACGTTGCCTTCATTTCATGCAGGAAGGTTTTTTTATATAGTGTCTTTAGGCAAATAACATGTATTATTTCTTCTGTGGACTTCTTCCAGATGGTCCCAGTGCCCATCCAGCAAGAGTAAAGCAGATGCATAGTAACTCTTGTTTAAAGCTCTCTGACATGAGCAAAGCTGCCTCAAGTATAGTTAAAACTGTATCTGACAATTCTGTTCAACTTTAAATTGCAGATCAAATGCCAAGTGGGTCAATCTAGCTCAAACACCTTTTTGAACAAGAGTTTGTTCCTCTCCAACATTCAACAGGTTGTTTGCAACTTAACTCTATTCTAAGCCTGTGAGAGTGTAGGTGATACAATGCTTAGGTTAAATGTTTCCTAGTTCTGTAGTGCTCCAGTGATATAGATATAGATTTGCATAGTTATCCCTTCCCTATTCTTGGAATGACTTGTTGTGTCATCCTACTGTGCCCAAAAGGAAGCTAAGGTGATACCTTTTAAAAAATCTTCACATATCCTATGGAGTTACACTTTTGAAATGAGGATTCTTCTGATCTGAAGCATGAAATGTTTTAAGATTCTTCCTCTAGCTGTTGTTTCTTTTACACAAGCGATTTAATAGAGTTTGACAGTGCTCCAGAACCACTGCTACAGCTAAGTTGTCTTCTTGCCTCTGATAACTTAGTACTTTTATTCATGCTTTTAGATGCAGCCCAGCTGATGTGGTTTGAGAAGCTGTACGTTTGGCTACAGTGTGTGGAGAAGTACTTTGTCTACCCAGCAGTGGTCCTAAATGCTATAACGGTGGATGCAGCCACAGTCAGTACACAACAAGATAAGCTCTGTATCTAGTAAGTTTCTGCTCTTTGCAAGTTTTGTTCACACTTCAATAGTGTTCTGTCCAAAGTTGTAAGTTTACATTATGCTTGTGCAGGTTGGTGGCATTGGGAGATGCTGATAGTGGACCCATGGACCTCTGCCTACATTCCCCTCTTTCAGAAAAACTATGCTACTTGTGGCATTGAGACCCATTTCCCTGTAAGGGACAGAGATCGTAGAGCTGGCATCTTGCTTTTATAAGTGCTAGAATGGAGGTGTGCTATCCCATATAGACCCCCATCATGGCATAAGCAAGAGGTCACAGTGAGTTACAAGCCTATTTCCACTTTATTGATAAGCAAGTTGTTTTTGTGAGTTGTCCCTTCATGGTGTGTGGGATTTGAGCTTATCTCTCGCAGCAAAAGGAGAGCCTAGTTGCAACAAAGGACAATAATCATCCTCCACCATCCGCTTTTAGGAGTCAGGCCCATTTTCATTCGGGAGCATCGTAGAAAATAAATTTGGCCTGCAATTCTGATTACAGTAGAACTGCATTTTGACTGATAAATGTTTAGCGTTCAGCAGCAGCAAGGCCACATTTTGTGACCATGTATATCACAATTTTACCGATTTGTTTCAGGCAGAGCTTCCAGTGTCCAGGCTTTGACAAATGTGATTTTTTTTGTGAGTTTATTTTGGAAATGTAGGTACAATTGTCGTCTTACTCTCAATGTTCTATCCATTAATGGAAAGCCCCTTTTTAGAGGAAATAAACTGCCCGTTATTTGAAGTAGCAGAACAGTACAATAGATGTAATTAATTTCCAGATAATCTGTGGAAGAAAATAAAAATCCATTAACCAAAATAGATGTCAAGCTTTCAGTCTGTTTTCTTGAGCATTGGCTCCACGGGTGAAGCATTACACTGTCACTGTAAGCTCTTGATTGAAAGCACTAGGTAGGTGCTTGTAAGTTGCTGGCTCAACCTGAATCGTCTGAGCATATGTGGTCTCAATCATCAACAGGTGATTGTTTTGGTTTATTTTGAAATTGGCAACAGTGGGTTCTGGTATTCTGGTTGGGTTAAATTGTGCTATACTATTGAGTCGAGTGGATCTGTTGGAGGCTGGAAATACTGGCTGACCTTGTTTGAGTGAAACCTGTAGTACTCATTGTCAAGCTGTGTTTGCACCGTGTTGGACAGAGTTCATACTGGTGTGAAGGAGCAAAATGTCTGAGTGGTATGGCCATAAACAAAGTTAACTTTGTCTTGCTTATGTCGATTTTTCTGTGGTCCTGTCTTAACAAGTCAACTGCTTGCTTCTTCCCTTTCCAGTTGTCGGGCCTTTCTCATCACCGTGGCAGGGCTGAAGCTCTTGCGTTCCTCCTTCTGCTGCCCACCTCAGCAATATGTGACCCTCAGCTTCACGGTTCTCTTCTTCCATTTCGACTACCAGAAATACTCTGAGGGATTCCTGCTAGACTACTTCATCATGTCCGTAGTATTCAGCAAGGTAACAAAATAGACTCTTCATTAGGAGGAAAAGTATGGAGTAGTCGTTTTGCCAGAATAGAGAATGAACTACCCCTGTATGCTCCCTAATTTCTTTCTTTTAAACACCAGACAATTATCCGAATCCTTGAGCTGCTGTGTGTACATGCACATATAATGTTTTCTGTGTTTACAATGATGATTTGAATATTATATTTTGTTACACAAAATACTCTCCTCTTTAAAAGAAAATGACTTTTATCCCGCCAAAGATTTGCACATTCCAAATCTAGATGATTAACTTTAATTCCACAATGTGTAGAAAAGAAATGCAAAGCAGTTACAAGCAAATACCATTCTTTTTAAAAGTATTTGTGAAATACTGATGAATAATGTTAATAGAAAAGCTGCCATATTTGCATCTTAGTTGCTAGTTTAAAAATACTGAGGGAGTCTGGATGAGCCGAATACAGCAACAGTTAGATCTACCGACAAAAGATTTTGAATGGAAAAAATTGGACAATAATTGATTTACCATAGTTTTTTTTTAATGCATTTTCAAACGGAGTTATCTATTGACAAAACTGGGTGCAGCCAGTCTTAAATACAGTGCACTTTTTTTTACCAGCAGACAGTGTAGTTTCCTCATCGGGGGGGAGGAGGGGGTAGGAATGTGGCATTTTCTAGGTTTTTGATAGATCAGCCTGGCTGCCTTATTTTGTGCCAGTTTTAACCTTCGATTGAGGCCCTTGGGAAGACCCAGGTAAAGAGTCTGCATAGTCTATATTAGATATAGACAATGCGATGTTAGATATGAAGAGATTGATAGACCACACCTCTTCTAATGTATAGTCCTTGTTATGGGTGGGGTAAGAACATGTGTTGTTCAAAGTTCAGACTACTTAGCATGTTGGTTAGATCCATGGACGATTGCTCGTCGGTTTCCTCATTTGCCCAGTAGTTGAGGTCCCCCGTTATCAATATTTTTGCACATTCAATTACTAAAGGAGAAATGTGTTCTTCCAGGGTATTGTGGGAAGTGGGGCATATCACCCCGGAGTCTGTATACCACAATACAAGTTAGAGAGGAGGTTGTGGAGTTGAGGTTAATTAAGAGACTTTTGACTCCTGGGATCTCAAAAGACTCCTGACTAGTAAATCTCAGGTTTTTCCTCAATTGATGCTACATCTCCCCATATTTTGCCCACTGGTCGATTAGCATGAAGGGTATTATAATTTCCTGGAGGAGCAGCTAAGATATCAGGGGAGGGTTCATCTGTTAGCCAGGTTTCTGATGGAAGTAAAATATCTGGCATTTCGGACATTGGCATCTTCTGTGTTAGAAGTGACTTGGCGGAGCCCATATAAGCTCCACCCCAGTGTGATGACATGAATTCCTTTCTTTCTGTGCCAGCAGCGTGGATCCAGAGCTACCTTGGTCACTTTTTGACAACTTTCTTAAACTTTTGTCGTCCCCTATTTTTGGGCTTTGATCTTAGTGTATTTAGGGATATGTCATCTACAAAAACCTACATGTTTTAAACCTTGTGGGGACCCCCATAGACAAATGACAGTGTTGGATCTATGCTATGTTTGTCTCTGGTGCCTCTGAATGGGCCACGAGCCCAAAGCCTGTGCCGAGGGGCAGTCCATGCACCCCAAGGCGATCCACGAGTGGTCGATGAAGCTACTGGCAGCCCGGGGGAAATCTCGGTGCTGTTCTTGGAGCCGTTCCCGCTGTTACTAGTCTTCTCACTCCTAGACATCCTCTTTGATGTCTGGTGAGCAGAAGAAGCATTAAAAAAGTTGAATCGTTCTTCTGCTTTTACCTCTTGACTTGATGCTTCAGGGTCCCACTCCTGTACTCCACCTGCGGAGCTGGTTTCTGGCCCTGCTCGTGCTTGAGTTTCCTGGAGCTGGGGCAACTCCTGCTCAGTTGAAAAAGTTCTATAGCACAGTGCATGCCATTTTTGGGCCACTGACTACCTCTGGTGTGCTTTCGGGCCCCACAGAACCAAGAGATGCTCCAACTGGGTTACCGCTGGCGGTCTGCCCCAATGCTGGCCAGGCACAATGGATCCAGATCTGGATTGGTGCTGCCATAGGTGCGATCTTTAACCCTGGCTGCTTTCCGGCGACGCTTGACATAGAGTCCATAATCATTCCTGACTCCAAGCCAGCACCGTTTGACGTTGATGCTGACTCTGTCCAGACCCTACCAATCCCTGGACATAACTGCCCACAGATATACCCTTCTTCCTGAAGAGGGGTGAAGAGTTTGGCCCCCTAGGGGAGGACACTGAACCAGAGGAATATTGGTATGAGGAGCTGGGTGACACCATTGGCTTCAACACTTCTTTGGACTCTAGCTTACTTTCTCCTCCAAGCCCTGTTTCGGAGGTATTCCTACTGTTTTGCCCTGAGTACCACCCTCTGGGCAGCACTTTCTGCTATTCAAAATGACTACTTTTCATCCATCTTAAAAATACTTGTGGGATTTAGAACTTCCCCAAAATATTCCAGGACTGGAGTTGGAGTACTATATAAGCCTTCTGGAATGTTTGGCAGAAGTTGCTCTATCTCTAAATATTCTAGGACTAGAGTAAGAATCGTAATTTAGACCTTTGAGTGTCTGCTATGCCCACTGCTTTCCTGAGGGCACAGTTCATGGTAAGAAACAAGAACAAGGAGGGTGCATCCTCTGCCTCACTGGCCTCAGTTGGCAAAACCAACGTCAAGAACACAGGTGTGCCTCGCATCATCAGGCTCCAAACTTGTTTTCTGCTCATTTGTATTACAATAATAGTGAATTATAGTCTATTATTTACTATTAGTGTAATTAAAAGTGGAGCTGCAGGATCTGGAACAGGACCCTCACTGGCATTTCAGGTAAGAGAACAGAAAATGGCTTTAAATGTATTTTGTATGTATGCATGTGGGTGAGAGTGTGTGAATTTATAAGAGCATATGTGTTTGTATCTGTTGTGTGTGTGAGCGATTAAGTATAAATAAGTCAGTGTGAGTGAGTGTGAATGAGTGAGTCAAGGTAAGAGTGAGTGCAAGAGATGGATTGAAACTAATTGAGTGCAAGCGAATGCTAATAAGAGAGTGAGACTGAGCGCGAGTGGATGGAAATGAATGTAAGTGAATGCAAGTGAGCATGAGTGATAATGTGCTGTTATGCTTGCATAAGTCTGCTGTTGTACCTGGCATGCTTCTTGTCTTATAGAAGCACCCTTAACAAAATGCTGGTACCAGCATACTGGGATAGCCACTGCAAAATGTTAGGCACACTGTAGGTACATTTTGGCATTGGGCACCCGTAGAAAAATACCAATCCTGGCATACTGAAGGAAAAACGTAGCATAGGTGGGATCTGTGGCAAATTGCTGGCACATTGGAGGAAATTCTTGCTAAAGGAAGACAATTGTGGCATATGTCCGGAGACCATCCATGACAAACTACGGTCCTTGAGCTATTATACATAACTTTTGATGTAAGGGTTCCCCAAGGTACCTGGACAGCGGCCTTAGCAAAATTCTGGCAGTGGCATATTGTATGCAATGTTTGGGTGAAAGGGGCCCCATGACAAAATGCTGTCTCTAGCAACAGAGGTAATATTTGAAATATGGGGTACCAATAGGGCTTTTTGAAAACCTATTTGGGTCACCTCATGGGGACTTTCCGATTTAATTTGCTTGGCACACCATGAAAGGACTTTAATATTTAATGAGTGCTCTTTTAGAGCCTATGGCTTTTTTGCAAATATGGAAAATTGTGCGTTAAAATGCGCTATTATAGGCCATATTTTTTAAAAAAGTCCTCGGGGAGAGAAACCCTCCTTCTCCTATGTTCTCTAGAAAATGTCAGACTTACTTTGCTTGCTTACTGAAATTGTCGTAACTGTTGCCTTGACATATCATGTCTTCACCTTCATATAGATGATATATAAAATATAATTTGTTTTGTGTTGTGTTATATTAATCATGCAATTATTATGGAACTTCAGCATTTTTAATTATTGTGATGTCCTCGGGATTAAGGCAATGTGACTTTACTTCCTGGGAAGATTCACCGACAAAGGTCATATGATGTTACTTCCTGTTAAATCATGAAGGTCAAAAGGTATATAATGTCACTTCCTCAACTCCTGTCATTTTGGTGAATCGATGTTTATAATGAGATATAGACTGGCAGAAACTGTTAATTGATAATAAACACAAGTATTTCTACATTTTTGTATACTCAACATAAGTACCAGATTATGCAGATAGGGGACAACAGCTGCAGAATACAGAAAGTGGTAGGGAGGTATCAATCTCTAAATTTTAGAAAATAAGGGAGTACCAATTCCCTTATATTTATTTATGCAATTTATAAAGCGCACAAATACCCGGAGGTGTCTTGGCGCTGCAGAACAACAAAGCAGAGTGGATAAGATAGATCATTGGTTAAAGAGCCAGGTCTTTAAGTGTTTCCTGAAAACAAGCCAGGAAGGGGTAGTCTTGATGTCGAAAGGCAGCCTGTTCCAAAGTTTGGAGGTGGCATGTAGGAACGATCTGTCACCCCATGATGTTCTGGATCTAATGGAACCGATTGTGTCTCAATAGGACTACCTCATAGTGTACTACCTGAATGAATAGGGGGACACTTCATTGATTATTTTTGATCTTCTGGGTGAAAAAAGATTGATTTTGCATAGGAATATTGTTTGTTCTTTGTGTCATTTGTATATAATTGTTGTAGATATATGTGTGTATATATATGTGTACATTGTATGTTTGTTAATAGCATTATATAAGAAGATGACTTAGCATCCAGGATTACTATAAATAAAATTGGTAATCTTGTTACGATTAGGTGTGTGATCACTTTGTATATAAAGAACTAATGTATAGAACTTTGTTCCAAGTATAAAGGAATTGGTACTCCCTTATTTTCTAAAATTTAGAGATTGATCCCTCCCTACCACTTCCTGTATTCTGCAGCTTTGTGTCCTTTACCCAGGTAGAGGAGGGTTATTTGGGTATACCCCTAATATTTTGATAGGGGACAATAGGTCATCTTTTACTTGGGGTTTAAATAATGTGAAACTTTAGACTGTGGATTCATATAAAGATTTAGAAGAAATGTTCAATAATAAGCTAAACCTTGATCATCCTATAAGGTATACTCTGAATCGAGGGAAAATTGTCTATTGGGCTTACTTCAATTCAGATCCCACTTTGGTTGCTGAATTGATGAATCATTTTCAAAGTATTGTGCAAAAATAGAACCTATTAATCGTAGTATTGCTGGAATACTACTGGGGGAAATTATAGAATTCAACAGATATGTGGGGTCGGTGCTTTAACACCTTGATTTAGGGATGAGCTTACTGCTCGTTTAGAGGTTGCTTTAATACTTTTTTTTATCTCAATAATAGAGTCGCTACCTTAGCACAACAGTGTCTGGTTGATTTGTGTAAAAGCCAGAGAGACTGTACTTGTAAAATGAGAAAAACAATGTTATCCTTATTTAAAAGGTACAATAAACCGACTATGTTGCAAGATTTTTTTAACTGGTAAATCGGTTAATTTTCATAAATGAAACTTGATTAAAACAAGAATAACATGTTTTTAGAGGGCAGTGAATGTATTAAAACTAAAAGTACATTATCTAATTTTTATAGGATTTAGCTGTAGACTGGGAGGCAGATTTTGTCTTTCATAAGAAATTTGACACTACCTTGTCACTTGATATTTTTTACGATTAGATATTTTTAATAACATGCATTGCATCTCCATAGGGTTTAATTTCAATTGGTGTCAGTCCCACTTGCCTCATTTGTTTGTTTGAATTTGTTTATTGATTTTTTGTTTAATCCTTTAGATACAATTTGACAAACTTTTGTTCAGATTACATGCATGCCCACATTTGCATAATTAAACATACAACGGTGGGATCTGCATAATAAGGGCCTGTGTGTCTGGTGTTGCTCACGCATCGCAAATTATGTATTGTGTGCATTAAAGTTTCAACAAAAAGGGGATGTAGCAACTGGGACATTTTTGTATTGCATCATTTAACGCTTGGGTCAGCCCCCTACCCGGTTCTGTTCCCCAGCGTCTCTCCCGTGACTTGCTCTACTGATGCGCTTGCCTCTTGGCTATCTGCTCAGTGTATGCAATTCTAGCTGTGGCTTAACCCCTTCACTGCGGCGGCTATTCCGCCGCAGTGCTAAGGGGGCGGGGCGGAAGAGCGGTGGGCAAATGCTGGTGACGGAACCACTCCGTCACCAGCGTCTGTTGCGCTGTGCTTATGACGGAGCGGTTCCGTCATGGCCCCGCCCGCTCAATAGAACGCTCAGCGCAGGCGCCGAATTCGCGCCGCACATGAGCGGCGGGCGGGCCATGACGGAACCGCTCCGTCATCAGCACAGCGCCACCGCAGCTGATGACGGAGCGGTTCCGTCATCAGCACTTAAGGGGTTAATGGACTTTTAAAAACATGACCTGGTTGTGTACCTGAGGTGTGTAGCGAGCGGGGCAGTGTAGTTCCCTCCATTGTGGAGTTCCGATTGGCGACCAGCTCGTAGCCGGTGGACGGCTTGGCCCAGTTGACCAAAAGTATCATGTTGGAGTCCTGGGTGTCTCCGGATCATCATGCTCCAGGTCCCGAATATACAGCAGAATCTCATGCCATGCTGCTGCCAGCGGGAGCGCCCGTAAGCCCAACGTGTCTTCATGGTGCAGTGCTACACTCTTCGCCTGTGCCCAGCACATCAGCGACTGCAGCCAGGTCTTTACACTCGGTGGACCAAGCGACTTCCAGTGTCTATTGATTAAGCGCTTGGCCACATTGAGCCCAAGGTCTATAAATCTAGACTTTACTTCATGTTTTTTGGTTCTCTGTAAGGCCTACTAGGCAGGTGTCCAGGAGCATGCTACCGTGCGACCGGTACACTCGGCCAGACGTGTTGTGACTGCTCTCCAATAGGAGGTGAGAGCTGTACAGGTCCACAGCATATGCAGGAGGTCGGCTTCATTGTGAGAAGTCAAGAAACGTTCATGGTATGTAGCTGTTGGGACCTACATCGGTGGATTAAATTAGAGGCCACTAGTTTCTTGGACCATATGGTGGTAGCCTGGTGTTTTCCAAATGTCCATATGGCATGATCTCAGACTTTGTGGAGTTTCGCTTAAGGTTTACTCATGCATTTATCATGCATAGGCAGCCGTCAAGTTTATTTGTGGAGGTATTCCAGACATTTTTTAGAAATACTTGCACATCTTCTGCATTGCTGTAATAGGTGAGTTTGAATGATGTAATCAGATTAACATCTACTCATTCGAATGACCTAAATAGAGAAAATATGATGGAATGTAACAGCGTTGGGTGTGAGAGTGTGACAGGAAGGTGTAAAGTATTTCAAGCTTTCATGGTATGAGGTAAAAGGCAATCCCTTTTAGAGCATTCCACATATTCTAAAATGAAAAGGTCTTTGAAGTAGTGCGTGGTTATGGACAGAGTCAAATGCTGCTGAAAGGTCTAAAAGCAATTGAGCAGCCACTCCATTATTATGCACTCTGTGCCTTGGTCGGTCGAATCGGAATTGTTGATCTGATATCAAGTAATGTTCCTCGGTAAACTTGGAAAGTTAAGTAAATATTTTGCCTAGGAATAGGACATTCGATCGATTTCACTATCTTTGCACTGAATATTACTGCTATTCTGTACTTTTTTTTTTAATTAGTAAAAAAAATTTTTTATTGATTTTATGCAAGGAATAAGCGAGATACAGAGAAACAAGCAGAAAAAAAATATTCTGTACATAACAATTTTTTGTTAACTTATTACCATATACGACAAGTGGTTTTTTTTTTGGGGGGGGGGGGGGGTGTTTGGGGCCATTTATAGTTCCTCTTCTAATAACCAATCATAGAGGTCTTTGAGCCTTCTCTCGTCGGATGGTCTAGAATTTTGTAAACAATGTATTACTATGCATATTTTCAACAAAAGAAAGGAAAATTCTGCAACTTTATATTTCATCTTCACACATTTCAGTTTGAGATGTATACCAAGTATACACTGTTGTGGCAAAGGGCAACTGCTCTGCCTCCATCAGGCAAACGACACACCACTCTACTCAAATAATGAAACCTATCCCGGAATTACCACACCACATGTACAAAATAGTCATCCTGCCCAAAATCGTATGGACAAACAGGCTGGCTTCATGTAAAAAATAATAATAGCAATAAAAAAGAACAAATATATTTTAGACTTTCATTGTCCATATCTACAAATAACTTCAAATGAGTACAAATAAAATCAGATAATTGACACGCTCATTAAAACTGAAATTCTACCTTTTAAAAAAATATAAATACCTTTAAAAGAAGAGAGTAACTGCAAGCACGACTTTTTCCAAATGAAGTGTAAAGAGTCAAAAGCTGTATTTACTGATACCAGACCAGCCTATTTGAATATTGGTTTAAAACATTTCTCAATCTCCATAACACAGACGGACATGATACAAAATGAGGCAAGTGGGAATCACCCAGGCAGGGATGTCCGCTATCCCCATTGCTATTCATGCTCGCCATCCAGCCGCTGGCCGCATCTCTCCGCCAGACTGGCGTAAAATGGGGTATCCCTCTGTGTGATACGCACGCAGTGTCGCTGAATGCGGACGACCTACTAATCTACCTCTGAGATGTGCGTAGTCCATGCTCGGCGATCGAAAGAGCGATACTAGAGTTCGCATCCCTGTCAGGGCTGCGGGTCAACTTGGGGAAGTTGCACTTGTACCCGTTCGTTGAGACAACCCTTGACCCAGAATTAGTGCTGGTTGGCACACCAGTGGCATGGCAAAACTCGACTTTTCACTATCTGGGGGTCTGTGTCTACAGCCAGCAGGAGAAAGGCAACTTTGTGCGGGTTGCAACGGCGCATAGTGCCCCTTAAAATGGTGGTGCTCCATCGGTTGCTTTATCATTTTGCAAATTTACCAGCATACGTCAGACCCTCGTTTTTTCGCACTCTAGAACAAGACAGGAGGCAATCCATATGGCAAGGCACACGAAACAGAGTAGCATTAGCGAAACTATACTTGCCCATTGACCGCGGCGGATTAGCAGTCCCCAACATGGAGCACTACTATCTGGCCTCACAACTACAGTGGGCGGCTCGTTGGATTGGTGGCTGACAATTGGCTGCCACGCAACGACCTGGCCTCGCGGAGTCCCAAATCACGACCCTGTTTCACCCCGGTAGGAGGGGTGCAGCCCGACCCAGCTCTTGATTTCATTGCTTACAGATGTTATCGTCTGAGCCTGAAGCTCACGAAAGAGGCCACACCGTATGCCTCCTCTCAGCCCATACAATGCACACCGACCCACTGTTGTGCAGTCTCAGCAGCATAACTCATTACCTGGGATGTGGCAGGATTGCAGACCCTAGGAGACCTGTACCAAGACCAGCAGCCAGTGCCATTCCATCCACTGGCTGAACACAGTAGCCTGCCACAAGGTCCATTCCTATTGTATGCCATGCTAACACAGGCGCTGCGTGGTCTGTGGGGAGACATAACGCATTAACCCATGACCCATCTCACTATTCAGTACCTACACAAACTGGGCACAGGCAGACACCTTACTAAGTGGTTCGCTGAGTCACTGCGGGCTCACTCGGCATGGCCACTGAATGAATGAATGAATGAATACGTTTATTTGTGTGGTTACTCCAAACCATTACAATAGTCAAGTCAAGTCAAAAGATTTATATAGCGCGCTACATACCCGGAGGGTCTCAAGGCGCTTGAAGAAGGGTGGGGAGTTACTTGTCGAATATCCAAGTTTTAAGTTGCTTTCTGAATGCTAGATGGTTCTGAGTGAGACGAAGGTGAGTGGGGAGTGAGTTCCAGGTTTTAGCTGCGAGGTAGGAGAAGGATCTACCTCCCATGGTGGTTTTATTGATGCGAGGTACGGTAGCAAGGGCTTGGTTGGAGGATCGTAGCTGGCGGGAGGGGGTGTAGAAGGAAAGTCGTGTGTTGAGGCATTCGGGTCCAAGTTCGTAAAGTGCTTTGTGTGCGTGGGTTAGGAGTCGGAAAGTAATTCTCTTATTGACGGGGAGCCAGTGGAGGTTTTTCAGGTGACTAGAGATGTGGTCTTTACGCGGGATGTCTAGTATGAGTCTGGCTGATGCGTTCTGGATGCGTTGGAGTTTTTTCTGGAGTTTTGCGGTGATACCGGCGTATAGGGTGTTTCCGTAGTCCAGGCGGCTTGTAACCAGTGCATGGGTGACCGTTTTTCTGGTTTCGGTGGGGATCCAGCGAAATGTTTTTTTGAGCATGCGAAGAATGTTGAAGCAAGATGATGAAACGGCGTTGACTTGTCTGTTCATAGAGAGTGAGGAGTCCAGGATGACGCCCAGGTTCCGTGCGTGGTCCGTCGGGATGGGTGCTTTTCCAAGGGCCTCTGGCCACCAAGAGTCATCCCAGGCGGAGGGGGAGGTACCTAAGATAAGGACTTCTGTTTTGTCTGAGTTCAGTTTCAGATGGCTGTGCTTCATCCACTCGGCTACTTCTTTCATTCCTTCATGTAGGTTGGTTTTGGCGGTGTTAAGGTCTTTGGTGAGTGATAGGATCAGTTGAGTGTCATCCGCGTAGGAGATGATGTTGAGGTTGTGTTGGCGTGCGATGGCCGCGAGGGGGCTCATGTATACGTTGAAGAGGGTGGGACTGAGTGAGGACCCTTGGGGTACGCCGCAGATGACTTCAGTGGCCTCTGAGATGAATGGTGGGAGGCGGACTCTCTGGGTTCTTCCGGTGAGGAACGAGGTGATCCATTCCAGTGCTTTTCCTTGGATTCCGATGTTTCTGAGGCGCTGTAGAAGGGTGCTATGGCAGACTGTCGAGGAGGATGAGGGCGACTGTGTCTCCATTGTCCAGAAGAGTTCGAATGTCGTCTGTTGCTGCGATGAGGGCGGTCTCCGTGCTGTGTTTGGCTTGGAAGCCGGACTGTGAGGAGTCGAGGGATTTGTTGGTTTCGAGGAAGGCGGCGAGCTGGTTGTTGACAGCTTTCTCGATGACTTTGGCTGGGAATGGAAGGAGCGAGATGGGGCGGTAGATTTTGAGTTTGATGGGGTCCGCTGTGGGTTTTTTCAGAAGGGCGCTAAGTTCTGCGTGTTTCCAGCTTTCCAGGAAGGTGGCGGAGTTGAGGGAGCAGTTGATGACGTCTCGGAGGTGTGGTGCTATGATGGAGTCTGCTTTGTTGAAGATGTGGTGAGGGCAGGGGTCTGTGGGGGATCCTGAGTGGATGGAGTTCATCAGGCGGATGGTGTCCTCAGTGGAGATTGGGTTCCAGTCATTAAGGATGTTCAAGGGGGGGTGAAGGTCCTGCAGAAGGTTGGGTGGGTTGGTCTCCGGGTCGGTTGTCGAAGCTGTTGTGGATGTCTGCGATTTTGTTGTGGAAGAACGAAGCTAGGGAGTCGCAGAGGGCTTGAGAGGGGGTTATGTCGTTGGAGTTGGCTGAGGGGTTGGTAAATTCTTTGACGATGTTGAATAATTCCTTGCTGTTGTGGGCGTTGTTGTCTAGTCGGTCTTTGAATGCGGCTTTCTTGGCAGATCGGATTAGTTGGTGGTGTTTGCGGGTGGCGTTTTTGAAGGCGTCCCTGGTGCTGGTGTTTGGGTCTTTTTTCCAGGCCTTCTCGAGGGAGCGACAGAGTTTCTTCGATTTCTTAAGATCATCGTTGAACCAGGAGGCGTTTTTGCTGCCTAGTTTGATTTGACGTTTTTTCAGCGGTGCTAGGATGTTGGCGCTGTTGGATAGCCATTGGGTGAGGTTAATGGCTGCTTGATCGGGGTTTGAGGAGTGGGTAGGGGGGTTTTGGAGAAGCGATGAGGAGATCTGGTCGATGGTGATTTTGTTCCAGTTTCTTCGCAGAGTAGGTTGAGGATGGTTGTGAGTTGTGGTCTTATTGTAGATGAAGTGTACGCAGCTGCGGTCCGTCCAATGGAGAGTAGTGGTGTGACTGAAGGAGACCTGTTTGCTGGAGGTGAAGATGGGGTCGAGTGTGTGACCTGCGATGTGGGTGGGCGTAGTGACAAGTTGTTTGAGTCTGAGGTTGGCGAGATTGTCCAGAAGGGAGGTGGCGTTGCTGTCATTGCTCTTTTCCAGGTGAAAGTTGAGGTCTCCCAGCAGAATGTATTCCTCGGAGGGGAGGGCGTGTGGGGTGATAAAGTCAGTGATAACGTCGCTGAATTGTGCACGGAGTCCTGGAGGTCGGTAGAGGAGTGTGCCTCTGAGTGTGGTCTTGGGGTCGGTGTGGATCTGGAAGTGAAGGTGTTCGACACTGGTAAGGTTGACGTCTGAGCTGGTTGAGATGCGGATGGAGTTCTTATGGACGATAGCGATGCCTCCTCCTGTTTGGTCGGTGCGGTCTTTACGGATGATCTTGTATCCTTCCGGGATGGCAATGGTGATGTCTGGGGCTGATGAGGCGTTCATCCATGTTTCTGTTAGGAAGGCGACGTCGGGAGAAATGGTGTCTAGTAGGTTCCAGAGGTCGATGGCGTGTCTGTGGATTGAGCGGGTGTTGAGCAGGATGCATTTTAGGTGGTTGGAGTCGGATATCTGTTGTGTGATCGTGGATGAGGAGTTTTTCTTGGTGCTGTCGAACTTGCAGGAGTAGCATGTGAAGGGTCCATGGGTGTGTCCAGGAGCGGCTTGGGCGCAGTTGGAGAGTCGGCCGGGGTTAAGGGCTAGGAGGGAGGACCACCAAGTAGAAGAAGAACATTCCATTTTTTTAAATTGAGCAATTTAAAACCATAAACATTGTGAATAAACTCTAAAATCTAAAATTCAATGATCATTAAGTCCAAGAAGGCTTTTTTTTTTTTATAACTCGGCCAACATTTGTACATGCTCTTGTTGAGCTGAGCCGTTAGTTCCAGACGGTATAGAAGCTCAGCGCGGGTACTTGCCCGCTTGCTTAGCTGGGAGGGTCCATCAGCTTCATACGAGCCTGTTGTACAAATTTACCAAGCATAGCCATATGTTTCAATGTGTACAGTTGATGAACAGCCTCATTTACAGTTCTAGTCCCCCTTTGTAGCAAAATAGGCCTACGGTAAAGACTGCGATCTAAGCGCAAGGCTGGGCAGCAAAGTAGGATATGGACCAAGGTCTTACGTTTGTATTTGCAGAGCCGACACTCCATGATCGCCATTTTTGTCGACCCGGAGGGGTATAGCTCTTTAAGGGGGAGAGGATGTAATCTAAACGCTACGATCCTGTGTAGGGCTTGTCTCCCCACCACCTGCGTGAGATGAAGTTTGGGGTTGTATTCTGTATGTGGGAGGCTTTGGGACTCGTGAAAGCCTCTTGATACCAATGATTCCAAGTCTGAAATGCGAGAGCATAGGCGGACTTGTTTTTTTTATTGTACTTTTGATAGCAGTATACTTGATTATCTTGGGGTCCCAGTTTTCTATTGCAAGTTTCAAGACGTCTTTGGCGGCGGAAAGGCTGGCTGACCAGGGATTGCCAGGTTCCAGAAAGTTACTTTTTATAATAAACTTCATTGTGTTCTCTGGTGCCGGCATTGTAAGATAGAAGTATTTGCTCAGAGAGGCCATCTCTTCCAGCTTTTGTTGGTTCAGTTTAAATTCTAACCGCACTAGATTATTCCTGGTGCATGCGGGTAGGTGGAATAACTTTTTGTAGGCTAAGCTGTGGATTTTTTCTAGGTCTCTCGCTAGTTTCCCTGGAAATGCCTGATGTGCGTAATTAAGTGAAGGTACTAGTTTCACCCTCAAGACTCTTTGGATTGCCGTTGTTGTGGGGCTGTGTAGAGCGGCATATAGCTTGCAGAGGGCGTAAGTGATGCTTTTCCCTTTCATACGCATTTTATCAAGATGGACTCCTGGGTGACCTGTTCCACTGAACCAAACTCCAAAGTAGTTGTAGTGTTGTGTGCAATCCAGGGACAGCTGGCCTAGCCTCCATTTTACCTGTTTTTTTCTTCGGGTATTGCCCAAAGATTATTGTTTTCGATTTGGATGGATTGGCAACCAGTTTATTTTTGGCATTGTAGGTTGCCAGGGCCTATTTTGGTATAGTCTAGGAGTACCAGGTCGTCCGCGTATTGCATTAGTTGAATCTTAGTGTGCCCAATGCTAGGTGTTGCTAATGTGGCTCCAATCAGGGATTGACCCATGTCTGGGGTGTATAGATTAAAAAGCATCTGAGCTAAAACGCACCCTTGCTTTAGGCCGTGATCCGTGTCGATTTTCCCCGTAGAAGATACGCTCGAAAGTGTGATTCTTACCCAGGTTTTTGAGTATAGTGAGCGAATGGCTTGTAGTAAAGATGGATCGATGTGCCAACGTGCCAACTTCTGCCAGAGGATGGAACGGTCTACGCCGTCAAAAGCTGCAGAATAGTCAATAAAACAAGCAAAAAGAGGCAGGCTTTGTCGTGACACAGCCTTTTGAGCTAGATATCAGAGCACATATTGTCCACTGTTGATGCTCCAGGTCTAAAACCTGTTTGAAAAAAGGGCAGGAGGTCTTGAGTGCTGGCCCAGTTTGAAAGTTCCTCAAGAATGGTGCTTGCATAGACCTTGCCCTCAATATCAAGCAGGGCAATCATACAATAGTTTTGTGGGTTAGATTTTGGCCCTTTCTTATGTATTGGGTGCAATAACGACGGCATGGCCACTGACGCCCCTTAGGCAGCGCTTGCACGCAGACTTAGAGGAAATGCACCGACCGCGAATGGATGGCCATATTAGAAGGGCCTACATATATTCCTAGGAATGCTTGGTTATGTTTAAAACAATACTACATATTTCAGAGGGCGTATGTGACACCAGCCAAGATTAATAGGTACTTCAACAGCGCAGGCGCCAAGGGTCCTAGAAGCAGATTGCAGAACGCCGACCTTCTGCATATGCTGTGGACCTGTACAGCTCTCACCCCCTATTGGAGAGCAGTCACAACACGTCTGGCCGAGTGTACCGGTCGCACGGTAGCATGCTCCTGGACACCTGCCTAGTAGGCCTTACAGAGAACCAAAAAACATGAAGTAAAGTCTAGATTTATAGACCTTGGGCTCAATGTGGCCAAGCGCTTAATCAATAGACACTGGAAGTCGCTTGGTCCACCGAGTGTAAAGACCTGGCAGCAGTCGCTGATGTGCTGGGCACAGGCGAAGAGTGTAGCGCTGCGCCATGAAGACACGTTGGGCTTACGGGCGCTCCCGCTGGCAGCAGCATGGCATGAGATTCTGCTGTATATTCGGGACCTGGGGCATGATGATCCGGAGACACCCAGGACTCCAACATGATACTTTTGCGTCCTGCAAATCAAATTTTGGTTTATTTTTCTGCCTACTATGGAGTACTTGCAGTGCATTTTAGATCTTCTAAAATACACGCTGCATCACACTTTTTTCACATTCAGTTAATTTCACACCTGTATTGTATCTAGAAAGCAGACTTTGAACCTATTCTAGATTCACATGCTTCATATTTGTCCATCATTTAGTGGTTGTGTCTGGAAAATCATATCTTTCTTAAAAAAAATGTTTAAAAAAAATCTTGGACCTTGACTATAAGTGGAGTCTATGATGTCAAGCTAAGCAAACAATGCCCCAGTGCATCGCCTTCATCCTCTGATTCTTTTTTCTGCCTGTATTTTCTGAAGCAAATAATCTTGTAATGCAGTAAGAGTTGAAATTGAGTGGAGGAGACCGAGAGCTAAGACCACGATTGGGTGAGAGACTCACAGCTAAGGAGAAGACCACATCAAAGACAGCCCTGAGAACAGGCTTTTTTGAGGAGCTTCAACTGTAGGAGGGTCAGAGACTGAACCTTTAAGGAGTTTTGTTTGTGTTGAAGTCCCCCTCAATGCATTCACTTTAATAGACCTGGAAAATGGCCAAGGCTAAACAGCTGAGTTTGGCACAATACAGCTTATCCGATGAGAAAGACTGCAAAACCTGACCTGCGGGGGCGTGGCTACGATGGCGGCCTGAACGGACGTGCTTTGTGAGGCTCCCCGGCCCAATGCCCCATAGCACGGTGTAAACTGCAGAAATCCCCCCAGAACCCAGCTTAAACTTGCATCGCTGGGTGGCACCCCACCGCAACACCCCCCTGGCCAAAATCCGGACCGGCGGAGGACACCGTCGCCCCATTGCGCCCGCTGCTGCTGAGACCGAGGTGACCGGCGCAATGGCGGCGCGGAGCTGAAGCTGCCCGGCGGGTCCGGAGAAGAGAGAGCGGTCTGCAGTCCCACGGCGCTACCCCACCAGAGACGGTGAGAGGCACTCGGATCCCAGCGGACGGCGCTACCCCACCAGAGACGGTGAGAGACACTCTGATCCCAGCGGCGGCTGCGTGACCAGCGCCTGGCGCCCTCTGCACTCGGGGACCGCGCGAGGATCCGGCGGGTCCCCGCAAATCTAGCCCCCGGTCCGGGCCTACACCGTGACCGGACGGGACCCCTCCCTGGGGAGTCCGGTCCAACCAAAGCTGCCGCGCCTCACCTGCCGACCACACACAGCCAGCACCTAGCTCCGACCCCCCCCCGCCTGGAGCTCTGAGTCGAGGGAGAGCCTCGCCCCGGGGCTGGAACACCACCCGCCGCTACTGGCTCCCCCGCTGGGACAGCGCCATACCAGAGGCCCCGGCGCGGGGCCTGTCTTTGCTGCGACCTCGCTCTGAAACACCTGGGCCCTCCTGCGCCGCGGCCCCGGCCTGCTACCTCTGGCCCCCTGTGGACTGGGAGCCACGTGGGACCACTACAGGGATTCAATCACACGGGACCCTGCTTTGCCACTAAGGTCCCCCAGCTCCAGCTTGAGGACACTCCTGCGTTGCTCTGCCAGACCACGCTGCACACGTTCAGGAAGCAAACACCTCTGAGGCCTCTAGAGAGACAGACGGCATCCCTGGCACCGGAGCACGGCGGACGGCCGGCCTGCTGCCCTACTCCCCGGCTTGGGGCCTGCTCACGCCTGAGGGATCGGCGCTCCTAGCGCTCACAGCAGCTCTTGCACATCGACCGCCCCCACCAGCAGGGTTCCCCTGACTCCGAGGGGTCATCGGTGCCCCATCTTGAGGGAACTGACCTCACCTGATTTGATCCCCACACTACCGGCGGGAGCCTGACCTTACTGCCCGTGGTTGAATGCTCGTTTCTCCCGGCGCGCCCACCCTGGGTACCCTGTGGGTCTCTCCCACGGAACCGCATCCGGCCTCTATCTCTCGACTACAACGCTCTAGGCGCCAGACTGCCGGAGCGCTACACCCCGCTCCAGAAGCCATCTGCGCGACTCCGCCGGAGCGACCGCCAGGCCATGCGGACTCTGCATCTCACACCAAAGGAGCGCTACCTGAGTCCCTCTTACCCCCCCAGTCCGGTTCTACGAGTTCCTAACTCTGACATCATGACGCACTCCAGCCGCAAAGGGACTCGGAACATCGTGGACCTCTTGAGCAAAAATGCACCGAAAGTGGAGAAGTCACAAACAGCGGCCTCCCCGAAGCCCCAAGCAAGCTCCCGGGGACAGGAAGAGGACAATGCCCCCATCACTAAAGCCTTCCTGGCCTCCCTCTTCAATACCCTGAGGGAGGATTTTCAAACCCTGAAACAAGAACTGACGGGGGAGCAACGGGAACTGCGCCGAGACCTGGACGGCCTGGGCGAGCGGGTAGCCTCGGTGGAGGAGTCGGACCAGTCACGCAGCATGAAGGTGGAGAGGCTGCAACAAGAGATCCTTCGACTCCAGGACCAACAAGTAGACTTGCAATCGCACTCAGAGGACCTTGAGAACCGCTCCCGGCGGAACAACATACGGGTCCGTGGAGTCCCGTTGAAAGCCGTGAAGAATGACCTGGTTGCCTATTTGCAAGCACTGTTCCGGGAGATTTTGGGCGAACCTCAGGATTTTGAGATACGAATCGACAGGGCGCACAGGGTTGGCCTGGCGCGCCGGGAGTCAGCCCCTCCACCGGATATTCTGGCTTTCCTACCGGATTTTCCCCTCAAGGAACGCATTCTACGGGAGGCCCGCAGGGCACAGCCTATCCGGTTCCGCGACGAACCCGTGGCTCTTTTCCAGGACCTTTCTCCCATCACTCTACAGAAGCGTAAGTCCTTCCGGATAGCAACAAACTTCTTGAGAGACAATGGGGTACCCTACTCCTGGGGCCATCCGTTCCGCCTGATCTTTAAGTGGAATGGCTCACTCCATCAGCTCAGATCGCTCCGCGACACTTGTGCCCTACTGAACATTGAAATGCCAGAGGGGTCCGAATCCAGAGACGCATCCCCACGTAGATCACAGGATGACTCGTCACGGCGGCCGAGGGACAGCTGGCAAACAGTGCGACGAAGACGCTCCCCGAGACGCGTCCCGAAACCGGACCCTGCCACGGTCGCTCAAGAACGGCAGGCGGCTGTGCAAGAAGTGGCGGACAACACTGCAACAGATCTGTAAGACTAAGTATGCTTGGGGGTTTTCTTGCACGCTGTAATAACCTGGGGCGACAGGTCGGGGGGCCGCTAATTCGGCCGCAACCATGGTACCCCTTCTATTGACTTTCTACGGACCTGTGTCATACACAATTAGGCCCGAGACTCTGACTAGTTCCAGTTTTGGGGTTTGTTCTGGGGAGGAGGGAGGGGCGGAAGGGGGGGGGAGGTGGGCTCTGTTGATCCTGCGGGGGCACATCTTGTTGGGGTTAGGGAGGTTCTCTCGGGACGGGGGGAGAGAGGGGCTGGGGGGGGGGGTACGATGTTGCGGGCAGGGCAGGGTGGGGGACGAGGGCGGGGACTAGTATGCCAGGGGACTCCTACAGGTTTCAGATGTTGACTACGGCATGTCGAACACGACTGCGCTACACGATGCTAAGCTTAGGTCTCTTCGAACTCTCCCAATATGACTGATACACTCAAGGTACTATCTCTCAATGTAAAGGGACTCAACAATCCAATTAAACGTAGAGCTGTTATCTCATACCTCGAACACTCGGAGGCTGACGTCTGCTTATTGCAGGAAACCCACCTCCTGATTAAAGATCTGCACAGAATGCGCTCCCGGGCTTTTCCTCAACAGTACTTTTCCTCTCTCCCGTCTAAGAAAGCTGGGGTGGCCATCCTAGTATCCCGACGTTTCAGAGGCCGGGTGGGAACCAAGGTAGGGGAGATTAAGGGACGCCTCCTGGCCTACTCCTTCCACATAGGGAATAGTGCGCTGACAATAGGCACCATCTATGCTCCCAACACGGGTCAGGAACTATTCCTGAAAACTGCACTCTCCGAGGCACTACAGTCACCTCCCTCTCAGCTACTCATTGGGGGGGACCTCAATCTGGTCATGGACACGAATAAAGACAGGTCTGGGCACCGCTATGGAGATACTGGCGCACTCTCGGAGGCGGGTAGGTCCTGGCTGCTGGAGAGAGGCGTTCTTGATCTCTGGAGGGCGGCACACCCCAACACAGAGCGCTTCACCTTCTACTCCCATGTACACCATACATACGCGCGTCTAGATCACTTCTTAGGCTCTTCGGAACTGCACCCTCATATCACCGACGTTTCCATTGTCCCGGCAGCCCTTTCAGACCACGACGCGGTGGAGCTGACACTCCGTATACCCAAGGTGCCACGCACTCCTGGCTATTGGCGACTCAATGAACCCATATTGCAGAGGCCGGCCGTTGTTCGACAAATCCATAAATGCATCTCGGACTATCTCGCCACCAATGACACCCCAGCTGTCTCAGTGTCGACTCTCTGGGGGGCCTTGAAGGCAGTAGTCAGGGGGGAGCTGATCGCCATCGCAGCTGCTGACGCCAAGATCCGCAAAGAAAAGAGAGCTGACCTCTCAGCACAAGTAGCTGAACTTGAAAGAATTCATAGCCGCACCTGCGCCCCGAGGATCTGGCGTCAGCTGAAGGCCGCAAGGGCTCAACTGGCCGGCATCGATACAGACAGAGCGGAATTTGCCGCTCTTCGCCTCCGTCATACGTACTACGTAGGAGGTAACCGCACCGGACGCCTTCTTGCCAGTGCCTTAAAAGCCAAAACTCACCGCTCAAAAATCACCACTCTCCTGGACGACTCCGGTACCACACTCACCGAAGACGCACAAGTGGCTAACGCCTTCCGCTCCTTTTACGCCTCCCTGTATAGCGAGGACAGTGTCTCGCCGACCGACATTGACGCATACTTGCAATCGGCGGACATTACACCGTTATGCCCAGCGACAACGGAAGCCTTAGATGCTCCCATTCGCCCTGATGAGGTCCTGGCCGCCATCTCGCGCCTCCGTCCGCTCAAATCACCAGGCCCTGATGGTTTTTCCTCAGGCTTTTACAAGCTCTTTGGCCACGTACTAGCTCCGGTACTCACGAGATTGTTTAATTCTTTCGAGGGCCCGAGCTCCATTCCGCCGGACATGCTGGCAGCTGACATAGTGGTGTTGCCCAAACCGGGCAAACCCCCGACGCACTGCTCTGCGTTCCGTCCAATCTCCTTACTTAACTTAGATTTAAAGCTCTTCACAGGGGTGCTGGCGGCCCGCTTGGGCCCCTGTCTACCGGGTATCCTCGAGCCGGATCAGTCGGGCTTTGTCCCGAACCGACAATGCAGTGATAACACTAAACGATTGATGCACCTCGTGGATAAATCTCACTTTCAGGTCTCGGACTCGGTGCTTCTAGCTGTCGATGCGGAAAAGGCATTCGACCGTGTCGACTGGACCTACTTACAAAAAGTCCTGCAGCGGTACCAACTGGGCGACCGGTTTCAGGCCTGGATCGCGAGCTGCTACCACCACCCTATGGCCCGGGTCCGGCTGGGCGGCCTAAAGTCGGACCCCTTCGAAATACAACGAGGCACGCGTCAGGGGTGCCCCCTTTCGCCCCTTTTATTCGCCCTGTACGTGGAACCCCTGGCGCAGAAAATTCGAGACAATCCTCGCATTAGTGGTATCTCATTCGGCCATGAACCCCACGTGGTGGGGCTATACGCCGATGACATCATCGCTGCTCTGGACCGACCGTCCAGCTCTATACCTGCTTTCCTGGAGGAATTGGAGAGCTTCGGAGCGGTGTCGGGCTTCAAAATCAACAGGGGGAAATCCTTGATCTTGCCCCTGGGCAAGAACGCCCTTCCTAACACCCCACCACCTGATTTTGGCTGCGACTTACAAGCCTCCGCGCAGCTTCCATACCTAGGGATCACTCTTACTGCTTCCACGGACTCAACGATGACCCTTAATTATAAATCACTTATCTCCCATATTCGAGCCGACCTCGCGCGATGGTCAAAACAACCCCTCTCCTTGCTGGGCCGCATAGCGGCAATAAAAATGTCAGCCTTGCCCAAGATCTTGTACATTTTCCAGACCCTCCCAGTAACGCCGCCGCCAGGTGCGATTGCTGAATTGCAAAATGCCTTCCACCAGTTCATCTGGGAAAAGAAACGCGCACGTCTGCATAAACAGGTGGCGCACAGACGTATTGATGAAGGAGGCCTCGGGATCCCTGATCTCAGGCAATATTTTCAGGCCTCGCAGCTCCGCTACTTGGTGGAATGGTACAGGCCTGAGTCAGAAAAGAGGTGGCTCTTTCAAGACAGAGCGATGGCTCAGACATCGCTGTGGAAGATCCCATTTCTTGCCCGCCAGCATAGACCGCGATACCTCCTTAAATCTCCGGTTACTCGCACCATCATGAAGACCTGGGACACGGTAGCGGTCAAACGGGGCCTGACAACTTTCCCATCCCCGCTCACTCCGCTCTTTGATAACCCGGAATTTCTGCCGGGCGCCGATCCCCGTGCCTTTCTACAATGGCGGAGCACGGACTGCCGCTCGGCCGGCCATCTCTTTGACTTAGAGGGCTTCCTCCCCCTTGCCGAGATCACACACGGCTACGGAGTGAATAAACCTCACATGTTCCAATACTTCCAGCTTCGTCACTGGCTTCTACACCCGGATCGCGCTCCCCTAGTCGCTCGACCGATGACGCAGTTTGAGAAATGGCTGATTACGAAGGACTCGGATAGGCACCTTATATCGGACCTTTACAAAATGTTATCCCCCGCGGCCGGCCCGGTTAAAACAGCGGGGCAGAGGCGCTGGGAATCGGAGCTCGGAAGGACACTTTCGCCCAAGGAATGGGGGTTCGTATACTATAGAGCGGCACACACCACTCGTAATACTAGCGCCAGGGAGTCGGCGGTGAAACTGGCCATCTACTGGCACCTTACCCCGACAAGACTCAATCAGGGCAATCCTCTTCGAAGCGCTCTGTGTTGGAGGGGCTGCGGTGAAAGGGGCACTCTGACCCATCTCCTATGGGAATGCAACGCTCTGCAAGGGTACTGGAAAGCGGTATTAGACGATATTGACTCCACCTTTGAAACTGAAATCCCGCGCTTTCCTGCATACACTATCCTAGGGCTACCCAACGCACTCACATTTCCCTTAAGGTCACTACGTGGCAAACAGATGGGCATTGCCATGCAGGCAGCGTCACAACACGTTCTGTCACTGTGGGGCTCCACCACGTTACCCACCCACACTGGCTGGTTACACAAATTGTGGTTCACACTGGGCATGGAGCGCATCCAAGCCACACTCACACATTCGACTGACTCCTTCCAGAAGACCTGGCAACCGCTCCTGTCCCTCTTATCCAGGGAATTTCACGAAATCACATGCCCAAAATATCTTCGCATTCTACGGCTCACGACACCACCGCAGAGCCCGCCACAAACTTAGACACCTTGCTACACACTAGCCCGAGAGTGAACTCAGGGAGACTCCGAACTATTGGCATACTGGCCGGGGTGGGGGGAGGGGGGGAGGGGCTGTTGGGTGAAGGGTGGGGGGTTGAGTTTTTCCTTCTGTTTTGTTTGGTTGTAATTCCCACATGGCATCTTCACCTAAATGTCGGCAATGCAATATTGTGTAGGCGTGATTTATATGCTTCTTGGTTGCCTCTCAGAGAAGACGTGCCTGTCTGTCTCGCTCGCTACATAAACCTACTGCATGCTATTCGCCTTACTATGCCTGTTTTTCTTGCTCTTAAACTCAATAAAACAGATTTGAAATTAAAATTAAAACCTGACCTGCGAAAGAGGAGGCATGCACACAGGGAACTGCCTGATTCGGACGTCGAAAACACAACTCCATTAGACATTAGAAACTACTGAAAGAACTACTTTGAACTCTGAAAATGTCTAGCCAAGCAGCATCTCATGAGCTGAAAGTGTGGGACTCCAGTAGTAAGCCAACGCCATTGACGTTCAAAACAATTATCGAAAAGCAAAGATATATTCAAAACATGGATCCAAAGCAAAAGATACTAATTTGTCCCAAAAAAAACCTTTGGCATAGACAGAGGTTCAAGACTGGAGGAAGGCTAAGGACAGAGTCAGACTCCATTACATAAAGTTAAGGTCCATAGAACTGTCAATGACCACGGGGTTCTTTAATTAAAAAACAAAAAAAACCAGGCTCACAGCAAAAATGGCAGACATTTTTTTTAAAGAAGGAATTCAGCGCTATTACGGCCTCTTACAAGACAGAACTAACAAGTATTGGCAAAGCCAATAGTTCTCGCCTATACAAGAGCTATTGGCTTTGGCAGTGTATTTTTGCCGTGTTGTACACTCCATGTCATATACTCCGCTTATGGTCGACACCCAAAAAGAAAACGCTTTATTAAGTCGGGTTTTGTGGACTCAACCCCTAGATGTCGCATAATACAGTGAATCTGAAACAGTTCCACATTGGAAAAGGTCTGTTACAGGTATGTATTTATTTTCTTACTGCCACAGGCACTACTAATACTACCAATGCAACATCGTCACCAGCAGCACTAAGAATACCACTATGACCACCAGTACCACACACCTCCAATACCAACCAAACACTGCCAATGCCACTACCAACACCACAACACCACTGTTACCAAACCAGTACCTTTATTGCCAATATCACACGGACACTACTAATAACCAAATCAGTGCCACACCACAGTCAATACCACATCACAACCAATATCACCTACATCAGTACCCTCCCCAATACCATCAGCAACAATACAGCACCACCACTACCAATATACTCACCACTAATTCCATCACCAATACCACTACTTATATTGGCACTGGTTCCAGTATCTGTACCACCACAATACCACCAACAAAACACAAATCCTACACTACTGCTATCACCAGTACCGTCACTAGCACCATCAACAGCAATGCCAAGTGGCCACCAGTACTGCCCACAACTTGCATTCAGCTATTTATCTCAACATGCGTTACACAGAAAGCCACATTTGTCACTGCCAATTGTACTACCAGTACCTTCAATACCATTTCTATCTGATAGAGATATCAAGCCGCAGATTCCTTTTCTTGGAATCCTCCCCAGGTGCCAGACTGGATCCAGAATTTTTTTCAGCAGTATATCTCCGCTTCAGTAGAGGGCATTGAATGATTGTATAGCAATGTAGTCTCCTGATTGTGTTGTCAACGTAGTCCATATAAGCCCTTCCCCGACGCGCTGACCTAAGTCCCTTGTTTTCCGCACTACCGAAGCGGGTCTGTAATGCAGTTCCTCCAGCCACTTTTTCAGCTTTCTTGATTTAATTTTTTTTTTGTTGACTGAGCAGTGTGCCCTTTTTTTACTCTTCCTCCATGTCCTCGGGGTTCAATCCTTGAGTCCTGTGGTCAATAAATGTTCCCCAAGGACTCTCACTCGGTTTACATATGGTGCCTGGGTGAGCACCATGATTCCAAAGAGTGTGACTTCTGTCACTAGCTCCGACCAAAAGCGCGCAGGGAAAGTCACATGAAGCTCCTTGCGGCACGGATGTCAGAGGTATTGAAATCTTCTTGTTGCCCTCGGTCCCCTATGCACTATATAGACCGACCGCATGTCTTCACTAGGAGCTGTTCTAGTGG
Organism: Lissotriton vulgaris; assembly: GCF_964263255.1. Lineage (NCBI taxonomy): Eukaryota > Metazoa > Chordata > Amphibia > Caudata > Salamandridae > Lissotriton > Lissotriton vulgaris. The sequence continues at coordinate 647,768,715 of NC_141697.1, read as the reverse complement.
ACATCATTCTCCACTGACGTCCGTAGAGACGATTTGGCTTCGGCGTTCAAAATCGAGGCGCTTCCCGCCTTAATCCCCTATCGCTTGTACCGCTCTTCTCTTGAAGTGTCAGGGCCTGAGTCTGCCTGCGTCTCCCCACCTATCTTGGGGCCGGGGATCTTTGACCAGATGAGGTCATGCCTATGACATCGCCAGAGAGTTCTCCCCCGGCTTCTAGTCAGCCTCCTGTGTATGACACCTTAGAGACACCGATGCACAGCCTTTGGAGGCTCCTACCTGTGGCTCGTACTTCTGGTCTGCCGACTACAATGTCATCGTCAGGCTCTTGTCTGCCAGCTCCCATAGTGTTGACCGCTATTGACACTCCTTCTTACAAGGTGATGACCAGCTTCGGTTACGGCGTTGGATGCAGCACCAATGCAGCAGACAGTCTCAGACTCCCTTCCTCTTGTTTTTCCTTCTGAAGGCCGTGGTTGTAGAAGTACTACAGATGGTCCCACACCCTATGCAGTCTAGTTGGTTACTTGACTTGGATGACGCCAGTGGCTTAGAATCTTCTCCATCCTCCTGTCTCCTCCTGGTTTGGCTACGGAGGCGAGTTGTGCTCTGGTGGACATGCTCATTTGAGTTTCAGTTATACTGGATTTACAACTTCCTTATGTGCAATTGTCAATAGACTCTTTAATTGGCGTTCTGCATCCTAACCAGTCTAATGTTGAGCCTGTACTTCCTTATAGTGACAGTCTTTTTGATATCCTGCTGGGTGCTTGGGCTAAACCTGAATACCAGTGGATTTCTCTATTTCTCACAGACATTGCCTGGCCCCAGGGGATCTCCTGTCTCCTTAGTCAGTCAGTCAGTCAAATTAACTTTATTAGATTTGATAAAATCATACAAAGTACATAAAAACAGTATTATTTACAGTTAAAAAAGAATTAAACAATTTCATTTGTCAGCAAGTTAATTTGATTAAATAAATGCATTTAAAATATTTAAAAGACCAGTTATGTACATAAATTTTCCAAATTCAAGCTCCTTCTAGCTCTGGTTGCTGCCACCAGGAAATTGGCCATGGCAAAAGTAATACAAATGTTGCCCAATGATTGTAAATATAGCATTGCTGGTCTCACCTGGGAGAAGCCAGCTTCTCTTAGGACTGGTAGCAGGTATTTTTTTCTTTGGGCAGAGAAGAAGTCACAAAACATAACAAAATGTAAACTGTCTTGAACAGAAAAATTGTCACCGGTGCAAGGTGGTGCTAACTCAGGTTTCGTCCATTTGTTAAAATTGCCCAAATAAAAATGAATGATGTTGAATCTGAATCTTGTTAACAAAAATCTGTGGAAGGGGTTTGTGACAAAACATAAATAAGGCTCAATTGCAAGTGACTGGAGTGTTAAGTAGTGTGTTCGGACGGAGGGTTTAGATAATTCGACTTCTTCTCGCAACATGTATGCCCTAGACATAAACTGTTTTTTTATGAAACACACATCCTGCTTTGTGATGCACGAGGGAGAGGTAAATAAATCTGGGCGTCCTAGTTCATTAAAACATTTGTGCAAATACGCCAGCCATGGTATCGTGTGGCTGTATTCCAAACTCATCACATCCCTCATGATCATGTGGTTTGACGATAGTTCAGGGTTTAGCCAGGTCTTAAGCCAGTATGTTAGTGGAGCCAGTCTCAGTTTGCCCTGGATATAATCCATACCAAGTTCTGAATGAATGGAAAAAACCGGGGAGGATTGGGGGAGGGACAGGACTGAACGTAGAAAACTATTCTCAGCTACCTGGATTTTGTCTAGGCGTACGTAGCCCCATAAGGAGGCACCATACAAGGCCACGGGAAGGGTTTTGCTGTTGTAAACCTGGATAATGGCCTTCATAGGTCTATGGCCCAGCCTTTTAGCGAAGCTTAAGATGGCCATGGATGTTCTAGTGACCGCTAGGCTTTTTGCCCGTATCTGTGGGCCCCAGGTACCCCTGCTGTCAAAAAGGACTCCCAGATAGGGAAACACGGGGACTCCTGAGACTATCTCCCCTTTACAGAAAAAGGTTTTTATTCCTCTCTTGGCCCTTTTCCCTTGTCTACCTACGACCATAGTGTGCGATTTGGAGGCATTAACCCTCCGGTCCATTCGGTCCATAAAGGACCCAAATGCATCTAGCAGTTTTTGAAGGCATACACCTGTGCGTGCTATTAGTACAGCGTCGTCCGCGTATAGGAGAGCAGGGATCTTAACTTCTCCTACACGCGGAACGTCGCTTGCTGCCCCAATTAAGTGTTTGCCTAGGTCATTTATATAGATGGTGAACAACAGGGGGGCCAGTATGCATCCTTGCCTAACGCCACGTAGAGATCTAAAACGTGACGTGCATCTTCCCTCCTTGGTTACTCTTACAGCAGCAAATAAGTCCTGATGCATAGATGCTATAAACGCCACCAGGTCTGCATCAATCCCCATGTTAATTAGAATTTCCCATAGCTTAGACCTGTTGACCAAGTCGAAGGCCGAGGAGAGGTCCATAAATGCTAGATACAAGGACCCCTCCTTGGCCACCGTATACTTGGCAATCAAGAGGTGGAGATTTGAGCACTGTTCTATCGTGCCCCTTTTTTCCCTGAAGCCATACTGTATATCAGCCAGGCCCCCACAGTCCTCCAGGCTATCTCTTAGTCTGACTAAAAGGACTCTGCCCAGGATCTTGATAGCAGAGTCCAGCAGGGAGATAGGTCGGTAGCACCCTGGATCGTCCCTTCGGCCCTTTTTAAGTATAGGCACTATGGTGGAAGTAGCCCACGTGTTTGGGGGGGGCACGGTATTTGCGGCTGTGAACACGTTGGCCAGGATGCCAGCCCAGAGTTTCGGGGAATGTAAATAAGTCAGCTGGCACCCCGTCTGGGCCAGGGGCTTTATTCCTAGTTGTGGCGCAGATTGCTTTTTCCACTTCCCCGCTGTTAAACTGTAGAGGTGTGGCCACCAAACTTGCACAGTTTTGTAAATGCGGCCGGTCCCCCGACTCACCATAAACAGAACTGAAATGGGCTAGCCACTTCTCATCTGGTATTACGCAGTCAGTGTCTGCATTGGGAGAGTCTGAGAAATAAGGGTGATTTACTACAGCCCAGAATTGCCTACTGTCCCGCAAGATGTTAATGTCGGTTAATTGTTCCCAAGCCTCCTGCTTGATGCTATCCCTTCTAGATTTAGTGACAATCCTGTACACTTTTCTCGACATTGAGACCAGAGCCCTGTCCCTAGGTTGAGCTTTAAGGGCAGCTTTTAGCGCTCTAAGGGCCTTGCTGCATGCAGAGTCAAACCATTTGTGTGGCTTTGGTTCTCCCCTACCCCTTGGCGCCGTAAGGTTCTCAGCCACGGTGTGGCATATTGATTGAAATGCGGCCATGGTATCATTGCCTGGGACGGTCGGATCTTGGCAGATTTTAATCTGCTCTTCAATCTCTTGACCGATGTTTCGATAAAAATCGTCTGCCACCACATTCCCCCACTTCAAACGCCTGCCTTGATCTGTTGGGCGGAGTATATATCCCTGTTTAGACTGCCCTGGCGTGGGTCCCAAAGCTCCCCCCCATCGGATCGACAGAAAAACAGGGTTATGGTCGCTAAAAGGGGAAAACACAGTGCAATAGGAAATGATGGAATCAAGAATGGCAGGGGTCACAAAAATATAATCAATAACAGAACCCATGGGAGCGCCCTTGAACGTCGGTGCTCTAGATATCCCCTCTCCTGCTGTAAATTCAAGGAGGTTATAGGTGGCCAGGAAGTCCTCCAGTTCCTCTCCAGACCTGGTGTGTTCGAAATGTGGACCCTCCTGGTCCCAAGACTCCACAGCTCCCGGCCTGGGACAACCAAAGTTACAGGGGTGAATGTTAAAATCTCCCATTAACACTATTTCATAACTAGTAGGGGAATTTTGGGTGAGTATGTTTAGAAATGTATCCAGTTGGATGATGTTATTGCCCCCGAATTCCTTGTTGACAGAGTTGTAGAAGTTGATAAACAGAATACTTTTAGATGAGCAGATTTGCCTTTCCACAATTAAACAGTTTTGGGAGTCATAGTTGTGAGAAGTTGGCCCGATATGCAACGTTCGCTATTCTAGCGACCGCTATGTATCGTTCCAACGACCCTTATGGTGTTTGGTTGTAAGTCAACCTATAGACCAGCTATCCTAGTAGCGTGGATACGAGCAGTCTAAGGCTAAAGACTCGAGAGGGCGTGTTAAGCCAGCTGTTTACCACACATGTACCCCTTGAACACCCAGTGAAAGGACACCACACAAGTGTTATGAAAATAAACAGTATATTTATTAAGAATCACAACAGCCCTGTACTCTTTATGAGGACAGGGTACTAAGCACAAACCAAATCTCTTTAGCAAATACTTCAAGTGCACAATTAGGAACAAGTGTCCGAGGACACGGAAAGATTAAGGTCTCGGGCGGACCCGATAAGGCAAGTCGGAAGCGAGGGACTCGGGACCCTAGAGTAAGGAGGCTATGCAGGCACCGAAATGCCGAGTTACCTAGCCACGAGGGCTGCGGCTGCACAAGTCTTACAGGCGTCGGGGTCTTCGCTGATGAGCCAGGAGCCGGAAGGAAAGGAGTTGCTGGCCGGCGACCAGTGCTGAATAGTTCGTAGAGATCCAAGCCTGGATCGGAGATTGAAGAAACCTGAAAGCAGAGGGGACCAAGTTCGTACTACTAGCCAGTAGTCAGAGGGTACCAGGAAGGCACCGGTTGGCCGTCACCTCGACCAGGTGAGTGGGCGACGCTAGGCTCTGCAGTCTCACGGACCAGGAGGCGTTATCGGCGACCACGGCGGAGGTGCGAGCTGTCCCACGAAGGATGATGCTGTCGGCGTCGCTGGGCCCAGGATGGGGCAACAAGCCTTGGCAGTTCTCAGGGCCACGTGGTGGGCCTAAGAGGGCGTCTTGAGTGGACCAGGAGGGTCCGGGGTGCTTCTCGCAAAGATGGAAGCAAGGGCCAGTCTGGAGCAACCAGACCAGCAGTGATGATTCTCGGATGTCGTCACAGAAGGACACAAGCCAGCGGCTAGTGACCAGACAACGTGCTGAGCAGCGAGCAGAAGGGCCCCACGCAGATCGTGGAGATGCTGGGAGACTGCACTTCGGTGCTGGAGCGGCTCAGGGTCGGGGCTTCTCGGACCCCAGAGCACTCACCAGAGAGTTACCTCGATGGTCGTGCTGGTTTTAAGAGCGTGCAGGTTCTGATGATGGCCGGTCCCTCGAGGTCTCGTCGCACCCACAGATCACAGCTGAGCTGATGATGTGGGTAGAGGTCAGAGGTGCCAGGGAAGCCGGTTCTCGTCGAGCTGGGCCGTCGGATTCCTTGAGGAAGGACTTACAGCAAACCGCAGAGTTCTTAGTTGGTGCCCGCTGATGCAGGGTGACTACTCCTTAGTCACAAGGGAGAAATCTTGAGAAGAGTCTTGAATGTCCTTTCGTAGAAAGTAGTTCTTGAATCAAAGATGATCTAATTTGGAAGGGTCCCCGCTCCGGTCTTTATTCCAAAGAAAGGGGTGGGTACATGACTAGGTCCTGCCCTAAGGGTGGGACCAGGAAGGGGGCAGTTACACCCCTCTCCCCTGCCGGACTTTCCCCAGGCCAGGGCTGTCGCCCCTGGAACTGGTTCTAACCGGCAGATGCGTAGTGAGCACCGGGGTGCCACTCCGCAGTCACCTTCACGCAAAAGCCCTACCTACCCAGAATACACAAACCCTGTCTGGGACGGTGCGAACACCGCCCTCGACGGGAAACCCTTTGTCCAAGCGCTCCTCGCTGGAAGGACTCCCAGCAGCAGGAGGTCAGACTCGTGTCTGTGGTGGCAGCATCCATTTTGTGGAGCTGAGGCTTCAGTTAACTTTAACCGGGGTTCACGGTTACGTGCATGTCGTGTCCCTCTAGAGGGGTGGGATGCTAACCTCATCGCCAGAATTGGTGAGAGGGCAGCACCCCGATTCGTATGACACCTTACTCGACATGCCTGGATAACGCGACACCGGAGTTACCGTTATGGTACGCGTTATCATGGAACAGCCATTGGGTCTTGATTCCGCAAACTGCAACCGGGCTCGGCTCGGGCCTGAACCTAGCTCACACGAGCCCACGCACTCTGCCTTCAGGATTGTTAAGGCCTGCCATAGGAGTGACTGATAGGAACTCGGGTGTCCATTGTATGGTTAGATATAGAGCTACTATACCTAAAGCGAAGGGTGGTTACACGGCTTCGCCCCAGCTGTCGTGCAGCCAGTTGTGTCAAATTTAGGAGGCCAGCCAGGGGTGGCATAATACATGCTTCAGCCCCTGGCGGCCCTGGGTACACCTATGCCCTGCGTTACGGGGTCTGATAAGGTGGCCCAGTACCAATTGGTAAATGCACCTAGGGTACATATCGTAATTTAGAAAGAGAACAGCCAGGCTGTGGGTCTGATTAGCAGGCCCACAGCCAGAGAAAGTCGTAAACCAGTGAAACAAAAGCAAAAAATCTGGGTGATCATAGGATTGCAGACCCTACTCTCCTACATGACCCCCCCCCAAACGTCGGAACAATAAGCTAACCTTGACCAGGTGAGTCTTCTTGTTCTAAGTGGAAATATCTGGAGAGCCCATCGGCATTGCCATGATCAGTACCAGGTCTATGTTCCACTGTAAAGTCCATCCCCTGTAGGGAAATGGACCACCTAAGCAGTTTGGGGTTTTCACCCTTCATCTGATTTAGCCACAAGAGGGGCTTATGGTCGGTCTGAATCTTGAAGTGAGTACCAAACCAGTATGGCCTCAGCTTCTTCAGGGCCCAAACCACAGCAAAGGCCTCCCTCTCAATAGCTGACCAATTCTTCTCTCTAGGGGTCAGCCTTCTGCTTATAAAAGCAATGGGCTGGTCTTGACCATCAAAATTCAGTTGAGAAAGAACAGCTCCCACACCCAACTCAGAAGCATCTGTTTGGACAATGAATGGTTTGGAGTAGTCCGGACTCTTGAGGATAGGCGCCGTGCACATGGCCTGCTTTAGGTCATCGAATGCTTTTTGACAGCTCGCTGTCCGCTGAACCTTTTTTGGCATTTTCTTACTTGTCAGTTCGTTTAATGGTGTCACAATTGAACCATAGTTCCTGACAAACTTCCTATAGTAACCAGTCAGGCCCAAGAAAGCTCGAACCTGAGTCTGGGTGGTTGGAGGAGCCCAGTCCCTGATTGACTGTATCTTGCTCTCCAGTGGCTGAACCTGACCTCCACCTACAAGGTGGCCCAGGTATACAACCTGTGTCTGCCCTATCTGGCACTTGGTGGCCTTGATAGTGAGACCTGCTGCTTGCAGTGCCTCTAACGTCTTCCGCAGGTGGACCAGGTGATCCTCCCAGGTGGAGCTAAAGACAGCAATATCGTCAAGATACGCCGCACAGAAGTCATCCAGCCCAGTAAGGACTTGATTCACCAACCGTTGGAAGGTGGCAGGTGCATTTTTCAGACCAAAGGGCATCACCACGAACTGGTAATGCCCACCAGGGGTTGAAAATGCGGTTTTAGGCTTGGCGTCCTCAGCTAACCTGATTTGCCAATACCCAGCTGTCAGGTCAAACGTACTTAGGTAGTTGGCCGAAGCCAATCTATCGATAAGCTCGTCTGCCCTTGGTATTGGGTGGGCGTCAGTCTTAGTGACTGCATTGAGACCCCTGTAGTCTACGCAAAACCTCATCTCTCTCTTACCACCCTGGGTGTGAGGTTTCGGCACTAGAACTACGGGACTAGCCCAAGGGCTATCCGAGGGTTCAATGACTCCCAACTCCAACATTTTCTGCACTTCACTTTTGATGCAGTCTCTAACGTGATCAGGCTGCCTGTAGATTTTACTCTTGACTGGCAAGCTGTCACCAGTGTCAACCTCATGGGTGCACCAATCGGTCTGACTGGGTGTTAGAGAAAACATATGCCTGAACGACTGAAGAACCTGTTTACAGTCGCTCTGTTGATGTTCGGAGAGGCTGCCACAAAAGACAACACCATCTACCGAGCCATCGTCAGGATTCTGAGTGAGCAGGTCGGGGAGAGGGTCACTCTCCTCTTCCTGTCCCTCATCTAGGGCCATGAGCAAACTCATGTCCTTCCTGTCGACATATGCTTTTAGCCTGTTGACATGAAGCACCCTGTGGGGGCTCCGGGGAGTTCCCAGGTCGACCAGGTAGGTGACCTCTCCCTTTTTCTCCAGGATGGTGTAGGGCCCGGACCATTTGTCCTTGAGTGCTGCTGGGGCCACTGGCTCCAACACCCACACCTTCTGTCCGGGCTGGTAAACAGTCAAGACAGCCTTTTGGTCATGCCAAGCTTTTTGGAGTTCTTGGCTGGCCTTAAGGTTTTCAGATGCCTTTTCCATGTACTCAGCCATCCGCGAGCGGAGGCCAAGCACATAGTCCACTATGTTGGCTGCAGGCTTTTTGAGAGGTCTCTCCCATCCTTCCTTCACCAAACACAGGGGTCCCCTTACAGGATGCCCGTACAGAAGTTCAAAAGGGCTGTAGCCAACCCCCTTCTGTGGGACTTCTCTGTAGGCGAACAAGAGGCAGGGGATCAGGACGTCCCATCTACGCCGAAGCTTTTCAGGTAGTCCATGAATCATCCCTTTTAGGGTCCTGTTGAATCTCTCAACAAGCCCATTGCATTGTGGATGATAGGGTGTAGTGAACTTGTAGTTAACACCACATTCCTTCCACATAGCAGTTAAGTAGCTCGACATGAAGTTTGCACCTCTGTCGGAGACGACCTCCTTAGGGAAGCCCACTCTGGAGAACACTCCAACTAGGGCTCTTGCCACAACAGGTGCTGTAGTGGTCCTAAGGGGAATAGCTTCAGGATACCTGGTGGCATGATCCACTACCACCAGTATAAACTTGTGCCCTGATGCTGTAGGTGGTTCCATGGGACCGACGATGTCGATCCCCACCCGTTCAAAGGGCACCCCCACCACAGGCATTGGTATAAGGGGGGCCTTTGTCGTGCCACCTGACTTACCACTGGCTTGGCAAGTGACACAGGAGCGGCAAAACTCCTTGGTATCCTCGTTCATGTGAGGCCAGTGAAAGTGTGAGACAAGTCTGTCCCACGTTTTCGTCTGGCCTAAGTGACCTGCTAAGGGAATCTCGTGGGCCAAGGTAAGTAGGAAACCACGCTGAGACAAGGGTACAACCAGCCTCCTGGTCATGCCAGGCTTGGGGTCTCTTGACTCAGTGTACAGGAGTCCATCTTCCCAGTATACCTTGTGGGTACCTGTGGCGTTCCCAGCAGCCTCAGCAGCAGCCTGCTGTCTGAGGGGTTCAAGAGAAGGGCAGTCTAACTGGTCCTTCCCCAGGTCTTCCCTTGAGGGTCCCCCTGAACCCAAGAATTCAACTTGATCAAGTTCGAATTCCCTAGGCTCAGTTTCCCTCAATTCCTGTAGGTCAGCCTCCTCTGAGACTTGATCCTCGACCTGGGGCAAGGGGGAAGGCGCAGCCTTAACCCTACTGCTCTTTTTCTTGGGAGGTGTCTGGTCCGTTGTTCCAGGATCCAGCACCTGTTCAGTGGGGCATTTCCTGACCTGTGACCTAGTCACAGCGAACACATGTGCTGGCAAACCTAACATTTCCATGTGAGTCCGGTGCTCCACTTCTGACCATTGTGACGACTCCAAATCATTGCCCAACAAACAATCCACTGGGAGGTCTGGACTAACTACAACCTTCTTGTGGCCAGTTACCCCTCCCCAGGAGAAAGCTACAATTGCCATACTGTGATTGGTAGTGACATTGCTTGCATTGGTCACCAGGAATTCTGTACCTGGCATGATCTGTCCAGGGTCCACAAAGTTAGGCGTCACCATGGTGACGCTGGCACAAGTGTCCCTATAGGCCTGAGCCATCTTTCCATTTATGAAAGGCGTCTGTCGGTATTTGCCCAAAGTATTGGGGCTTACGTCAGGGGATACGTCTGCGTCCCCTGTACTGACAAGGACAGCCTGAGTGAGTGTGCCAACTAAGTTGTCACGCCCCTCAGAACCCAGGGTTAACCCTACTAAACCCTTGGGAGGCGCACTACCACTGCTGACTGTACTAGGGGGCACAGGTGCCTTAGGGGCTGCAGTGGTAGGAGTCTGCCCTCCTCCTTTCTTGGTGCACTCACTAAACCAGTGAGACTTACTTTTACAGTACTGGCACCATCTTTTGGATTGGCCTTCTTTCTTCTTTTGGGGAGCCTGACCCCCACCCTCTTTGGGTTGTTGGGGACCTGTCGAAGACTTCTGGTCATTTTGTTCCCCTTTAGAATCTTTACCCTTCTGGTCTGCTTTCTTCTGACCACCTTGATTCTGGCCCTGGTTCTGCTTAACTCTTGTACGAACCCATCTGTCTGCCTTCTTTCCCAATTCTTGGGGAGAGGTCAGATCCGAGTCGACAAGATGCTGATGCAACAACTGGTTCTGACAATTGTTTAAAATTTGTTCTCTCATCATCAAATTATACAATCCTTGATAATCAGTAACCTTACTGCCCAGCAACCAGCCCTCAAAAGCCTTAGTGGCACAATCGACGAAATCAGACCAATCTTGAGACTGCGTTTTCTGGGTATCCCTGAACAGCACCCTGTACTGCTCAGTGGTTAGGCCGAACCCTTCAACGAGTGTGTTTTTCAAGATTTGGTAATTGTTAGCATCCTCCACCCTTGTGGTGAGGAGCTTGTCTCTTCCTTTTCCTTCAAAGGAGAGCCACAAGATAGCTGCCCACTGACTCTGGGGAACACCCTGCACAGTGCAGGCCCTCTCCAAAGCAGTAATCCATTTGTGGATGTCGTCCCCTTGTTTAAAGGGGGGCACTATCTTACCAAGGTGTTTCGTATCGAAACTCTTTTCCCTATTACTAGGTACATTGCTGCCACCAGTGGGGACTACCCCACTTAACTGTTGCTCTCTAGCAAAGGCAAGCCTTTCTTTGGCCAGGGCAAGTTCTTCCCTTTCGATCCTCAGATTAGCTGCCCTTTCCTTAGCTTCGTACACTCTCCTCTGAGGGGACGTCATCCCTCTCTGAGAAGAGTTGTGAGAGCCATTGGTTCGAAGGGATCCGCCAGAGTCTCTTGACAGAGATCGGGCTCGTCCATTCCCAATGTTAAGCTGACCTGATAGTGGCCCCAGGGGTCCCCCAGTACCGCTATCATGTTTGCTTAAGTTGGACCTGCTTAGTCTGACGACTTCTACCTGTCCCTTATCTGCCTCATCCCCAGAGAGATCCTCATCCTCATCCTCCTCCACATCCTCGTTCTCAGTTGCGAGGTGAATGAGGTCAGGATTGTCTCGGGTTCCCTCGAGGGGAGGCATGTCTCCTTCTGGATTAGAAGAGCTACGAAGTTTCTCTGCTCTCCTGGCATCATAAGTCTCCAAGAGGCCAATCAGAAAGGACGTAGTGGGGTTAGACCCCTGCTGAATCTTCCTGGAGTGACACAGTCGTCTTAACTCCTTGAAGCTCAGCACAGTATATCCTGAAGGGATGACCTGTGGAGGGTCAACTGACACAAGGGGAGACCCAGAGTTTCCTCCTTTGTCCGACATACTGGTTCTAGTGTGGTGTAAGTGATGCACCTACCTACACTACGTGTTTACCTACTGTACCCTTGCTAAGAGTTGTAGCCAAGGTGTGCTAAGCCTTGAGGAGCTACAACAGCTGGTTCAGTAGAACTCAGAGTATTCTAAGCTTTTAGTTATATGTACTAACAGTACTTTGTGCGATCTTTCAACAAGATATTCTTAGGATACGTGTGGTAAAACAACAGCAAGCTCAAATCCCAACCGCTGCTCACCAATGTGAGAAGTTGGCCCGATATGCAACGTTCGCTATTCTAGCGACCGCTATGTATCGTTCCAACGACCCTTATGGTGTTTGGTTGTAAGTCAACCTATAGACCAGCTATCCTAGTAGCGTGGATACGAGCAGTCTAAGGCTAAAGACTCGAGAGGGCGTGTTAAGCCAGCTGTTTACCACACATGTACCCCTTGAACACCCAGTGAAAGGACACCACACAAGTGTTATGAAAATAAACAGTATATTTATTAAGAATCACAACAGCCCTGTACTCTTTATGAGGACAGGGTACTAAGCACAAACCAAATCTCTTTAGCAAATACTTCAAGTGCACAATTAGGAACAAGTGTCCGAGGACACGGAAAGATTAAGGTCTCGGGCGGACCCGATAAGGCAAGTCGGAAGCGAGGGACTCGGGACCCTAGAGTAAGGAGGCTATGCAGGCACCGAAATGCCGAGTTACCTAGCCACGAGGGCTGCGGCTGCACAAGTCTTACAGGCGTCGGGGTCTTCGCTGACGAGCCAGGAGCCGGAAGGAAAGGAGTTGCTGGCCGGCGACCAGTGCTGAATAGTTCGTAGAGATCCAAGCCTGGATCGGAGATTGAAGAAACCTGAAAGCAGAGGGGACCAAGTTCGTACTACTAGCCAGTAGTCAGAGGGTACCAGGAAGGCACCGGTTGGCCGTCACCTCGACCAGGTGAGTGGGCGACGCTAGGCTCTGCAGTCTCACGGACCAGGAGGCGTTATCGGCGACCACGGCGGAGGTGCGAGCTGTCCCACGAAGGATGATGCTGTCGGCGTCGCTGGGCCCAGGATGGGGCAACAAGCCTTGGCAGTTCTCAGGGCCACGTGGTGGGCCTAAGAGGGCGTCTTGAGTGGACCAGGAGGGTCCGGGGTGCTTCTCGCAAAGATGGAAGCAAGGGCCAGTCTGGAGCAACCAGACCAGCAGTGATGATTCTCGGATGTCGTCACAGAAGGACACAAGCCAGCGGCTAGTGACCAGACAACGTGCTGAGCAGCGAGCAGAAGGGCCCCACGCAGATCGTGGAGATGCTGGGAGACTGCACTTCGGTGCTGGAGCGGCTCAGGGTCGGGGCTTCTAGGACCCCAGAGCACTCACCAGAGAGTTACCTCGATGGTCGTGCTGGTTTTAAGAGCGTGCAGGTTCTGATGATGGCCGGTCCCTCGAGGTCTCGTCGCACCCACAGATCACAGCTGAGCTGATGATGTGGGTAGAGGTCAGAGGTGCCAGGGAAGCCGGTTCTCGTCGAGCTGGGCCGTCGGATTCCTTGAGGAAGGACTTACAGCAAACCGCAGAGTTCTTAGTTGGTGCCCGCTGATGCAGGGTGACTACTCCTTAGTCACAAGGGAGAAATCTTGAGAAGAGTCTTGAATGTCCTTTCGTAGAAAGTAGTTCTTGAATCAAAGATGATCTAATTTGGAAGGGTCCCCGCTCCGGTCTTTATTCTAAAGAAAGGGGTGGGTACATGACTAGGTCCTGCCCTAAGGGTGGGACCAGGAAGGGGGCAGTTACACCCCTCTCCCCTGCCGGACTTTCCCCAGGCCAGGGCTGTCGCCCCTGGAACTGGTTCTAACCGGCAGATGCGTAGTGAGCACCGGGGTGCCACTCCGCAGTCACCTTCACGCAAAAGCCCTACCTACCCAGAATACACAAACCCTGTCTGGGACGGTGCGAACACCGCCCTCGACGGGAAACCCTTTGTCCAAGCGCTCCTCGCTGGAAGGACTCCCAGCAGCAGGAGGTCAGACTCGTGTCTGTGGTGGCAGCATCCATTTTGTGGAGCTGAGGCTTCAGTTAACTTTAACCGGGGTTCACGGTTACGTGCATGTCGTGTCCCTCTAGAGGGGTGGGATGCTAACCTCATCGCCAGAATTGGTGAGAGGGCAGCACCCCGATTCGTATGACACCTTACTCGACATGCCTGGATAACGCGACACCGGAGTTACCGTTATGGTACGCGTTATCATGGAACAGCCATTGGGTCTTGATTCCGCAAACTGCAACCGGGCTCGGCTCGGGCCTGAACCTAGCTCACACGAGCCCACGCACTCTGCCTTCAGGAGTGTTAAGGCCTGCCATAGGAGTGACTGATAGGAACTCGGGTGTCCATTGTATGGTTAGATATAGAGCTACTATACCTAAAGCGAAGGGTGGTTACACGGCTTCGCCCCAGCTGTCGTGCAGCCAGTTGTGTCAAATTTAGGAGGCCAGCCAGGGGTGGTATAATACATGCTTCAGCCCCTGGCGGCCCTGGGTACACCTATGCCCTGCGTTACGGGGTCTGATAAGGTGGCCCATTACCAATTGGTAAATGCACCTAGGGTACATATCGTAATTTAGAAAGAGAACAGCCAGGCTGTGGGTCTGATTAGCAGGCCCACAGCCAGAGAAAGTCGTAAACCAGTGAAACAAAAGCAAAAAATCTGGGTGATCATAGGATTGCAGACCCTACTCTCCTACAATAGTCAATTTGTTTTAGTGGACCAGTGAGGTCAAGGGAAAACAGGGTCAAGAGGCCTCCCCTCGCTCTGCCTGCAGTGCTGGGACAGGCCGCGACTGAGAAGCCTACAAAACCGTCCAACCACAGACTAGATGACAAGTCCCATGTTTCTTGCAGAGCGATGACGTCGTGTTCTGATACATATGTGACCCATTCGATGTCGCTCATTTTTGAGCTGATTCCGGCGATGTTCCAGCTAATAATTTTGCAACCATTTTCATCGTTCGGTACTGCCCTGGCGGCCCTTGCGTCTCCTTAGACATTCTTGAAGTAGGACTTTCGTGGTTCAATCTGTTTTACCCTTCCAAAATGATTTTCGTCCTTTTGTCCCTCCGGAAAGGGAGGCCAGGAAATTTGACGCTTGTGGTAGGTGAATTTTCTCTTCTTCTAGTTCTGCCCTGTGCTCTCTGAACACTTCCTGTGTCCTCGCCTGCTTCTCCTATGTCTTGTGGGACTCAGTGGAACTCCTCTTGCCCTCCCTTCCGGAGTAATCCAATAATGCTCTTGTTCTCCTGGTACGAGGTGGGCAACAAGCTGCCACTCTTCGCATCCGCTATGGTGTGGATACCACTGATTCTGTTGGTCGGGCTACGGCCTCTTCCATAGCTCTACATCGGCATGCATGGTTGTGTACTTCCAGTTTCTCGGAGGCCGTGCAAACTACTTTAATTGGCATGCCTTTTGATGGCACCTCCCTTTTTGGTGCGCATGCAGACTCTGCTTTATGCCTGGTCAGAGATAGTCCTGGTGGTATGGAGTCTTAACTCTGTTGTTGTACTGAGGTTGTTGGGGACAGTTTGTATGCCCTAGTTTGACTCTTGTCTGCCTTCATAGGGCAGAGTACTCTCTCCCTTCCAGGGTTACACTCGGTGTGGTGTTCCTGCTGTCTGCAGGTACTTTTCTTCTCATTTATGCTGTCAGTGACAGCCATCTGGAACATATCTTGCTTTGCGGTCTCGTGGGAGTCTGTTCTTACGGCTTCTTTTTGCCGCTGGATTTTTCCTACCCGAATAATTACTGTGTGGTGAGTATTCTGTTATGTTCTGCAGGTGCACTATAGCCTGGTTCCCTGTTTTCAGGGACCTTCTTTTGTATCACTTAGAGGCACTTTGTGAGCTATCTGTGCACTTAATATTCCTTATAGGGACTTCACCTTCACCCTTTCTCTGCCCCCTCGATTTGAACGGCACTGATACCAAAGGTAGGCAAACTCTTGACCTGGTTAACTTTTGTTTTGGTCTTCGACCCTCCTCGGTGTGGACCTTCTCTTTGTTTTGTTTTACGCTGTGGAACATATGGATTTTCTCCTACTCATATTGTGTTTCTATTGGTTTGGAACCGAGTTCCATGACTCCACCTCCCTAATGCCCTTGTGGTATCTGCATCTTTTAGGCATACTGTTATGAATTGCGCCTGAGCATTGCTTTCTTGTCTAGGTCCTTTTCTACTTTATCGTGCTCCTGGCGCTGTGTATCTGGAGCAGTCTGGTGTTCTTGTAGTGTTTTTACACTTTAGGTGGTCTACCTACCTACTTGGGGTACAGCCGCTGCTGTTGCCTCCTGAGGGTTTTTGTCCACAATCTGCCATCGCACCATGCGGTAGCTGTTGTCTGTTCTTTCATTTCTCTTCACCTGGGACACCAGTCCCCTTGATTGTTTGAATCCTTGTCTGGTATCCTTCTTTCACAGATGGCTGAATTTCCCTTTCTTTTCTGTATCTTCCCTCCTCCACTCCCACCTTTGTGGCGTTTATGTATCTATGGGAGCAGTTTAGTTTAACCCCCTTCTTTGGTGAGGGTATTTCATTACTTTTCTTGGGGCATATCCTATCTTTCCTCAAGTTTTAATGAAGAGTTGGTCAAGTTTCTTACCTGTTTTTCCTGCTTCCATAAGTTGGACACTTTGTGATTTTCATAATCAACTATCTGTTGCCCTTAGTTTCCTCCAGCCCTTTGTTTCCCCTAACCGTCTACTTCTCTTTCATGGTGGACTTTGCACTTGCTGTTTATTCTTTGCTTCTTTTGCTACCGCCTGCTGGCACCCTATAATGACTGATTTTTCCGCTTCTTCTGGTGTTTCAGCTAGTTATACAGGTAGTCATTACTTATCCGAGTCCCTTCCCAGATTTCCTAAGAACACCTCACTTCAGAATATTTACCTGAGAAAGGAATAGAACTAACTACTAGAGATGAAGGAAGTCGTAGCTCCGAGGGTATGTATAGCAACGTCTTCCGACGAACAACGCGTACCTACGCGAGCAACGCACCCTGGTGCGAAAT
Organism: Lissotriton vulgaris; assembly: GCF_964263255.1. Lineage (NCBI taxonomy): Eukaryota > Metazoa > Chordata > Amphibia > Caudata > Salamandridae > Lissotriton > Lissotriton vulgaris. The sequence goes on along the minus strand of NC_141697.1, from coordinate 647,752,052 downwards.
CAGCAACGTCTCCCGACGAACAATGCGCATCTGCACGAGCAACACACCCTGGTGTGAATCAGCAACGTCTCCCGACGAACAACACGTACCTACGCTAGCAACGCACCCTGGTGCGAAATCAGCAACGTCTCCTGACGAACAACGCGCATCTGCACGAGCAACACCTTCCGGTGAAAAATCAGTACATCCCTCATATGCTATGTTGGGTGGATCTACTTATACTTTTGGTATTCTTGCTTAGGAGCCGATTTCCCTCTCGTATCAACAACTACCTATTCGAGGGGAAATAGCCCATCCCTCTGTAAGCACTTAGTAAAAAAGGGGCCCGACCTTCCTTTACAAAGAATAAGAACCAAATTCACATTCCAAGGGTCTTTATTACATGATAATAGTGGTGGCAAGAAAGAAATAATAATAACTAAACATCAACACATACCTACACATAAAACCTAAAAATGAAAGGCAAAATTAGATAAAGTTAGATATACCCTCATCGCAGCTACAGACGACATTCGAACTCTACTGGACAATGGTGACACTGTCGCCCTCATCCTCCTTGACCTCTCTGCAGCATTCGACACAGTCTGCCACAAAACACTTTTACAACGCCTCAATAACATCGGAATCCAAGGAAAAGCACTTGAATGGATCACCTCGTTCCTCACCGGAAGAACCCAGAGAGTCCGTCTTCCACCATTCACGTCAGAGGCCTCTGAAGCCATCTGCGGCGTACCACAAGGATCCTCACTCAGCCCCACCCTCTTCAACGTATTCATGAGCCCCCTTGCGGCCATCGCACGCCAACACAACCTCAACATCATCTCCTACGCGGATGACACGCAACTGATCCTTTCTCTCACCAATGACCCCAGCTCCGCCAAAACTAACCTTCACGAAGGAATGAAAGAAGTTGCCGAATGGATGAAACTAAGCCGCCTGAAACTGAACTCAGACAAAACAGAAGTCCTCATCCTAGGTACATCCCCATCTGCATGGGACGACTCCTGGTGGCCGGAAGCCCTCGGAAAAGCACCCATCCCGACAGACCACGCACGGAACCTAGGCGTCATCCTGGACTCTTCACTTTCAATGAACAGACAAGTCAGCGCCGTATCCTCTTCCTGCTTCAACATTCTTCGCATGCTCAAAAAAACATTTCGCTGGATCCCCTCCGACACAAGAAAAACAGTCACCCACGCTCTGGTCACGAGCCGTCTGGACTATGGAAACACCCTCTACGCAGGTACTACCGCAAAACTCCAGAAGAAACTCCAACGATTCCAAAACGCCTCAGCCAGACTCATATTAGACATCCCACGCAACGAACACATCTCTGGTCACCTTAAAGACCTCCACTGGTTACCCGTTAATAAGAGGATCACTTTCAGACTGCTTACCCACGCACACAAATCACTCTACGACATCGGTCCAGAATGCCTCAACTCACGACTGTCCTTCTACACCCCCTCCCGCCAACTACGTTCTTCCAGCCAAGCCCTCGCCACTGTACCTCGCATCAACAAGACCACCATGGGAGGCAGATCCTTTTCATACCTGGCTGCTAGAACATGGAACTCACTCCCCGCTTACCTTCGCCTTACCCAGAACCACCTAGCATTCAGAAAGCAACTTAAAACTTGGATATTTGACAAGTAATCCTCCCCCCTTCCTAAGCGCCTTGAAACCCTCTGGGTATGTAGTGCGCTATACAAATTCTCTGACTTGACTTGACATGGAACATCTCACCATATTAGGCATCTGTAACTTGAAGAAGGGTCCAACTCTCTCTCTCTGTCCCTCTCGCTGGTTAGGCCAAGACTCTCTGCTCCACAAACACGACTGCACGTCTGCACCGTGAAGTTTCACCAGACCATCAAAGGCGCCAGACCATAGTCTCACAGACCATCAATTCATCTCCCCTCCCTGTTGGACCCGCTTTCGCTAATATAGAATCTCTCGAAGCTTGTGGAAGAACCCGCCTATCGCTCTCACGGCATTCCTGTACCTCCTCATACCAGGTCCACAACAGCAGCTGGCCAAGCGTTTGTTATTGCTCCAGCGCGGAGAGAGCACATTCCTCCGATAAGAACCGGTCCGTGCTGGTTCACTGCTAGCGAATAACACACTATACCTGTAACATTGCCTTTCACCTAGAGAGGCTCAGCAAGATGGTGTCAGAAAAGAACATGGCTTCGCTCGAGCACAGGCCCTTAGGCACGAAAAGGAGCAAAAACAGTGCATAAAACAGCATAAGGTTGTCAAAGTTTATCGGTAAGCTCTGCAAATAGGTGGAATAAAAATCGAAACTACATCATATACTGAGATGGTGGTGGGCAATGGTCATAACCAAGCCAATCAGTACCGCTATCTCAGTCATTACACACTCTTCCTCAGTCAATGGCGTTGGTTCTTGGACTGTTGCCCTTATTTTCCTGTAGTGGTGCTATGCCTTAAATCAATAAATCAATCATGGAATTGTGAAGCACTCTATTCACATGTGAGGGTCTCAGGGCAATGGGGGCTGAGCTAGCCAAAAACCCAGTTCTTGAGGTTCTTTATGAAGATGTGCAGAGTAGAGGAGCATCTGATGTTGATCGGGAGCTCGTTCCAGGCCTTGGCCGCAATGGAGGAGAAGGCTCTTCCGCCCGCTCTGGTTCTGCAGATGCGCGGGGTTTCTGCTAGGGCGAGGTCGGCGGAGCGGAGGTTTCTTTTGGGTAAGTGGAAGGAGACTCTCGTTGAGGTATTTGGGTCCAGTGTTGTGGAGAGCTTTGTAGCCGTGGGTGATTAGCTTGAAGGTTACTCTTCTCTCGACAGGTAGCCAGTAGAGGTCTCGCAGGTGTTGGGTGATGTGTTCATGTCCTGGGATGCCGAGGACGAGTCTGGCTGCGTTTTTCTGGATGGTCTGGAGTTTGCGTAGTAGGGATCTGTAAATTCCAGTATAGAGGGCGTTTCAGTGATCCAGTCCTCTTGTTATGAATGCATAGGTTACGGTCTTTCTGGCTTCGGAGGGGATCCTATTGAAAGTCTTGTGGAGGGTGTGGAAGCAGGTGGGGGCGATGGCGTTGATCTGGCAGGTCATGGTGAGGGAGGAGTCCACTTCCTACTCTTAAGTGGCATTGTGTTGCGGTTTCTTAGCTTTGTCTTTTGGTCTCGACCTCAATTATGGTCATCACCTCTTATTTAACGAAGGTAGGATGTTTTATCTTTGTCGTTCCTTGGTTACCTCTGTTCTTGGAGTGATTCTCATTTCCCTACTTCTTGTCCTTCCGCTCACTGGCAGAGGGCGTGGGTTTCCTTTGGAAGAGTGGATATACTTATTGTGTACCCTTTATGACTTGGGTGTCTACAGGAATTTCTGTGATTTTTATATGCATGTTTATCCTTCTATACATTTATATTTGGATCGCTGCATGTATAGCCCTATCTCTTGCATGGATCTCTTGTAGATGTCTTTTACTTCGGGTATATATATATGTGTGTGTATGGCCTTCTATATGGTGTACATTGCTGTATTTTACCTACACCTTCTTAGTGACCTGGTTCAACCCTCTTGGTTGTACTGGTCTGTTTTCTTCCGTCCCTTCAATGAGCATCTCTGTTACATTATTTCGGAGGATGCCCTATATATCTATCAAGGTTTCTAGCGATGCTCTTCAGCATTCATTGTTCTCTCTTTCTCTTTTCTTCATCTTTCTGGGATTGGAGGTCCCCCTAAAAATATATTATGTAGAAGAATGAATAAGGTCACGGCTACGGACTGGAAGGCTGCCCTGATTTCAGTCTCGGCTGGCATCCCTACTGCTTACCCTCCCACGGCAGAGGGCTTCCGTAATTGGATTACCAACGCATTGGACGCTGTTGCTCCAGTCATAAGCTGTGCCATTAATAGAGCCAAACCCTCAGCTCCGTGGTTTTCAGATGAACTTATTACTCTTAGACCACTTTGTCGCAGGCAAGAACGGAGGTGGCGGGCGGACCCCTGCCTTCGGGAAAAAGTGAAGCAGAGATCCTTGATGTAGAACTATAAGCACTCCATTTTCCAGGCAAAATCCCAGTATTTCACTGACGAGATTGAGTCCGCTGATAATTCCTCCAACACGCTCTTCAAAGTCATCAAAGAAATTGCTGAACCTCCAGGAGCACCGCTCCTGAATCCTACCCAAGACTTTTGCGATGATATAGCGCTCTATTTCCAGGAGAAAGTCTTGAAAATATTTCACACACTCTCCCCTTCGGAGGAAACTGACCCTGCCGCTGAATCAACTCTGACACCTCTACCTCATATGCCTGCTTTGGCATCTTTTTCTTCTATCATAGTCCCCCTCATAAAGGAGCTCTTACTGGGCCTCAAATCTGGTGCCCCCCACAGATCCTTGCAGGGTGTCTACACTCAGATTTGCTCCCGAACTTACAGCTGATTTCCTGTGCAAGGTCCTTAATAATAATCTTTTTTCTGGGCAATATCCGAACATCTGGAAGGAAGCAACTGTCTTGCCTCGCCTTAAGAAGCCCAATGCCAACCCCTCAGAGTTTAAGAACTATAGGCCTATCTCCCGACCCGCCAAAATGCTGGAAAAATGTATCAACACCAAGCTTATGAAATATATTGAAGCTCAAGACATCTTGGACAGCTCTCAGAACTGATTTCTGGCAGGTCATAGCACTGAATCCGCTTTGGTAGCAGCTTCAGACTGTATTCGCATGCAGGTCGACCAGGGCAGATCAGCGGTATTAATTCTGCTCGACCTCTCCGCGGCATTTGACACCATCTTCCCAGCTGGCATGCTTCAGTGACTGCGGGAAGCGGGAATCACCGGGAGGGCCCTGCAGCTTCAACACTCTTTTATGCATGGCAGAACCAATGTCGTCCGTTATGGCGGATTCAAAGCCTAGGCCTTCAGCCTTCCGTATGGGGTCCCTCAGGGCTCCTCGCTCAGCCCCACTCTTTTTAATCTTTATGTGAACCCCCTGGCTTCGTTGGTGAGATCTTTCGGCTTTGAAGTCCTCTCCTATGCGGATGACACGCAAATCATAATTTCCATCTCCAATGGCTTTCAGCTGGTTGCCCAAAAGTTCAATCAATGTATGACCAGCATAATACGATGGATGAAGGACCACTCTCCTAAAATCAACACAGATAAAACCTAAGTGTTGGTTTTTGGTCCTCAAACTTCGATTTGGTCTGCCGCTTGGTGGCCCGAGATCTGCGGTCCCCTTTCTATTCCATTGACAATACCAACAATCTGGGAGTCATTTTTGATGAGGGCCTGTCTTTTGACACCCAGGTGAACCACACAGTTAGTACCTACTTTTATATTCTTAAAACTCTGAAGAAAGTGCTGCTGTACATTCCCTCTGAGCTACACCCGCCCATCATCATTGCACTAGTGACCGCTCTGTTAGACTATTGCAATGCATTATACCCTAATTTTAGCATAGGCTCTCTGAATAAGCTTCAGGTGGTGCAAAACGCTGCAGCTAGGCTTATTCTTAACATCCCTAAACACCAGTCCGCCAGGGAAGGAATTTGTGCCTTGATTTGGCTTCTAATCAGGAAGCACATCACCTTCAAGGCGTTGAACTTGGTTTACAAAGTTATGCATGGTACAGGCACATCACATCTCAAAACCTTGTTCCATTGGTACACTCCAGGCAGAACCTTGATCTTCTTCCCAGAATAAGCTTGTCTCTCCTAGATTTCGTAGGTCCAAATGGGGTGACTGCTAATTTTCTGTGGTGACCGCAAAACTCTTGAATTGTTTGCCTCCCTTTATCTCTGTGGCGAATTCACTTGAGTCCTTAAGGAAGATATTAAAGGCCTGACTCTTAGCTGGTTGGTGCTAGTCTCTCTTTTGTCTCGCCCAGCCCCTTGATACCATTTGGTTTTAGTGCGCTATAGAAATATTCATCCAATCCTTTTGAAATCTGGTCCTCAGGATAGTTTCCTTGACGATTGGTGGGTGCTTTTCATTCGTTGTAGGGGATCGCTGCAGCTGAGCTCGCTGTGTATGCTTCTTCCATTGATTTTGAGCCTGGACTCTATGGACTATTGTCCTTGGTCCAATTGCATACCCCAATTGTAGGTTGCATCCCCTTTTTGGCCTGCCTCTTTTACTGGTTGTATACTGTGTGTCTCATGGTCTTGTAGCTTTCTACTCCCTACGGGCTTTCCATTGTCCTTCTTGGAGATCAGTGCTTCGGTGAACATCTTACTTCACCTATCATTTTTCAGATAGTCTGGTCCCTTCTGTCTTTTGAACCGGCTTATCCTATTTGGGAACCTTTGGTGAGGTCGGTTTGCAATCCTTTCTCTGATGATCGTATTGCTTGTGTATCTGATTCTAAAATTAGGAATCTGCTGCTAGATGTCTTTATCAGATGGACAAGTTACTTACCTTTGGTAACATCTTATCTGGTAGAGACAGGATCTAGCCGCAGAGTACTTATCGACCCACCCGTTCTTCCCCACTCTGCGAACTGAGAGCCCTGTGGTCTCCTAGATCCCCTCTTTACATTCTACTGCGGTTCTCTTGATCTGTACTTGTTTATACAATATGTATCCCTTTTGGTCACAATGTTTCCTGAGATTTTCTCGACATGGCTCCGCATTGTTGGCATGGAAATGGTAACAAAGAAACAAACAGCGCCTTGGGGGAGGGCTTATATGGACTCCGTTGACATCACATTCGGGATACGACCTCGCTGCGGAGTTGCTCAATTCCCTCTACTGCAAAGGTACTGCTGAAAATAAATTACTGATCTAGTCTGGCGCCTGGGAAGGATTCTAATGGAATCTGCTGCTAGATCCTCTCTCTACCAGATGAGGTCCGTCACCCCAATACCAATATAGCATCACTACTAATACCTCACACATCCACTACTACCTACACAAACATCAGTTTCCCCATTACCACAAGTACCATAACAGTGGCACCAAAAGGAACCAGTACTGCTACCAGTGCCATCACAACAGTACCCTGTAGTACCACAACCACCAGCTCCGGCATCATTACAGCAACAATATCAACACCATGTCTACTAATAGAAATACCCTTGTCAATACCACCATGCCATTGCCAATATCAACATCAGCGGGAATCCAACCCTACCACCTCCAACGATGTCCCACAATACCACATTGTAGGAAGCTGACTTTGTGTCATCTATTACCAAAGTGAGGTTGTTGGACTTGGCCCTCTTGGCAGGGTCATCCCTGAACTTTCTGCCTCCCTCCAATATTCTCTCTGACCTGTTTTTGTTGGTTTAATGACTCTGGGCACTTTACCACTGCTGACCAGTGCTAAAGTGCATATGCTCTCCCTACTGTAAAGTGTACCTGTAATTGATTTCCATGATTGGCTCATTGGATTTACTGTCAGTCCCCAGTAAAGTGCACCAGGAGTGCCAGGGCTTGTAAATACCAATACTGCTAGTGGGCCTGCAGCGCTGGTTGCGCCACCCACAGAAGCAGCCCTTTAAATGTGTCTAAGGTCTGCCATTGCAGAACCTGCGTGCAGTCTGGTACTGTCATGCTGGCTGGGCAAGTGCACACACTTGCCAGCCTCTAAACCTTCCCTTTTACTTCATATGAGTCACCCCTATGGTAGGCCCTAGGGCAGGGTGCATTGTAAGCATAAGGTAGGACAAGCCCTGATGTGTGTGGCATGTCCTAATAGTGAATTACAGCCATTTTCGTTTTTCACTATTGTAAGGCTACCTGTTCTCATAGGCCAGAATGGGCTGCTGGAATTATTACACACTATAATCCCAGCAGATTCAGAGAGCATGGTAGAAAGTCAAGTTGCCTGAACTCAGAATAATTAAATACTTCTTTTAGTGAAGTTTATTTTAATATCCTGTGTTTGCAAATGCTACTTTCAGAAAGTTAGCATTTGCCTGCCTAACCATTTCAGCCCGCCTCTGCTCTTATGTGTATCTGCTGTCTGGTTTGTGTGAGTGACAGGGCTGGGGATGACAGGTGGGGAATAGAGGGATTACACCAGGATGGGTGGGGGGGGAGTGCCCCTTGACTCTGAATAGGGCTGTGCTCTGTCATCACAATGCTGGCTCCACCTCCTGCAGAGAGTCTGATGTGCCTGCCCTGCTCACTGAAAGGAGAGACCAGAGTTTGCCAAACAAAAGTGCTCCAGAGCTGAAATGAACTATGCAAAGGCCCCCCTGCCCTGAAAAGACAAAGGAAACTCTGTATAAAAGTAGGAGCCCTGCTCCTGAACATTAGATCCTGTTTTACCACAACGAACCTCTGCCCAACTAGAAGGACCAAGAAGAAGCTGAAAGACTGGCCTGCAGTGGTGCCTTGCTGAGGAAGGAGAGGAAAAGACCAGAGAGGACTTTGTTTTATTGTGCTTGAAACTATCTCCAAGGGCTTGGTCATAGCTTGCCCCCTGAACTGAACCCCAGGACCAGTGGGTTCATCGTGCCTTCACTCGTCCTCAACTGAGCCGTGTGCTTTCCTCCCGCCGGAGCAGAGTCCTGTGCACCCTTGCCCCTCCTAGGGCCGTGACACCCAGGAGCCTGGCTGCCCTTGCCGGCTGAGAGCCCCGCTCGTGCAGAGACGCTCTCTCCCTGTCGGGCCGGGCCACCTGCTCCCCCGTCACCCCGCCTGCTATTTGGAGCGCGTCGTGTGCCCCCTCGCCCCTCCCGCCGGAATTCTGCTAGCGCCCGATCTACGCCCCGGACGGCCGCCCGTGTGTTGCCATGTGCCCGCCCCGCTTCGCCCCCCCGCTCTTGGATCAGGCCGCGCTGCCCCCTAAAGCGACCCCCAGTACGGTCCGTACTGGAGGCCCCGGGCCGCACCTGCCTATCTGAAGCCACCTGCCATTTAAGATCTGAAGGTACGCTTGCACCAACGGCGTGTGCTAGAGTAGTAGGACTCGTCCCCGCCTGATACGCCGCGTGGACTGAAGCGCCGTCCCTGCACCATCAACTTAGTGTACTGTGACTAGACTCTGTAGGATTTCGCCACGGACTCGGGGTCTGCAACGTTCTGTTTTCCCCGGTAGCACTGTTCGTTTAGACCTTCTCAACACCATACACCTCATACGCGAGGCGTGTGGCAGTTGAGACTCTTGGGTGTACGCTGACCAAGTACGCCTCGCAGCAATGACGCGCACCCCATTGTAGCCCCCTAGCGGTGTACGCTTCACACTATGTGCCGCGCCTGGGACGAACGTGTCCGCGAGGCGCGTGAGAGTTGGCAAGACGACTCCCTGATCCCCGCTAGCAGCGTACAGGAGCGCTACGAAGCGCCCAGCAGCCAGAGACACTGCTGAAACAGAACAAAGTATTGATCCTACCGTTTATGGAAGCAATTTAAATCACTTTAAGAACTTTAAATGAACACTTGCCGCTTTTTACATTCTGTGGCCTCATTTTTAACATGTTATATTGGTCTTGTGATAACTCTGCCTAAAACGAAGTATTTTTTTATATAAAGCTACGTATTTTTTATACAATTTCTACGCCTGGTGTCCATTTGTGGTGGGTCATTATATTTACTGTATGTGGTCATAAATGCTTAACTAACTTTAGCGCCCTGAAGATTAGCCTTGACTGCTCGCGCCACGCAACCTAGAGGGTGAGCAGGGGTTATTCTGAGGAGTGGTTCCCTTGCCCTGACTAGAGGAGAGGGTCCCTGTTTGTCACAAGTGCATACCTGTGCCAACCAGAGGCCCCCAATTCTAACAGAGGTATAGTTTGCACAGAGTCCAGTTGAAACCCAAAAGGTAGGCAGAGGTAAAGTAGATAGCACCTCACTCTCTATTTGTGGTAGTGTGGTCGAGCAGTAAGGCTTTCTCATTTGTTGTACACACTCAGTCCGCAAATGAATTCACACACTCAGACTGAACTTCAGACCATTTGTTTATGGATAAAAATATTCTTTTAGTTATTTTATTTTCTAGAACCAAGCAAGCCTGACACAGGTAACCAATAAATATTTGACAGTAGTAGTACTGCAGTTGTAACACAGTTTGGATTGCAATTGTAAATGTACTTTGATTTGATTACAGTAGTGTTGCTGATAATGCAATGCTTTTCAGTATACAATACATATACTTTGTATAGGATATTTAGTAAAATGACCAGTAGATTACTTTGCAGATTACTTTTCTTACACAGTGCAGTATACCTAGATACTGCTCTGGGAATTTCCTGTAAACAGGTGAGTAAAAGCGTTTTTGTTATTTAGTACAATTTTAAAACTATATCTTAGGTTTTCCAACTCCACACTTTTCATAGAAAAACAGTCAATGTTGTCCTATGGAGGAAAATAGTGTTATCAGTTAACAGGTAAGTACTATCCCCCCCCCCCCCCCCCCCCCCCCCCCCCACATATCCCCAATTGTTATCCAGTGCGGGATAGGGGGCCTCCGGTTGGAGGCTGCTGACGAGCAGGCCACTGTGTTGTGGGAGCAAAGCTCCTGGACTTAAGCTCATGGCAAATGTGGGTTCAAGCCAGCGCAAAAGATGCACCCTCAGCGGCACTGGGCGGCCGGGTGCAGAATGCTGATTCGGCATCAGGTGCCTTGTAGCTTTCAATGGGGAGTCTCCAATTTGCAAAACACACTTCAGGCTCGGGGACGAAGGTCTTCTGGGTGTGACCACCACTTGAAGAGGTAAGTTGGGATATTGGGGGTTGGTTAGGCACCGTCGGTTGGGCCACCCAAGGCAGTGGGGCGTCTGGTGCAGGGGTGCCTTTTAGGGTCGGCTCTTCTCCCAGCTCCTGGTCGTGGTTGGGGTTAGAGGCTGCAGGCGTCTGCTAGAGGCTTGAGGCAGGTCATGGGTCGCCGGATCGCGGTTCAGGATGGCTGGGAAGACCTCCTCTTGGAGTTGGGTCACTCAAACTCGGGCCGTGGGCTTAGGGTGCGGAGTGGTACAAACTTGTGGAGCTGGAGTCTGTTTTTTAACAAATCCGGTGTTCACAGGAGACAGAGTCTTTGGGATTGAAGGCAGGCAGGTCCTCCGGGTTTCTCGAGGTTGCTGGCTGCAGGACACACCGGGATTTCGCTGGAGCAAGTTTGAGGTGGGGATAGGCCAGTAGGGCTGGAGCAATGTCAGTGGGAGTCCTCCTCTTGTTAGCGTCCGCACAGCTGTACGCTCCTTCTTCTGGTTTCTTGTCTGAGGAAGCAAGGTTCAGGGGTTCCCCTTAATACTAGATTTAGGGGGGTTACAGGTAGGTAAAAAGGTTGGGACCAATGGGCCCCTTCCCTGGGGTGGGTACACCTCCTATTATGCCACCCTCCCGGGGGAGGGGAGGCATAAGGCTTTCCCTGGTTGGCTGGGTCCCCCCATCTGCTAGATTGCGGGGACTGCGAGTTGTGCTTCACCTCGCCTCCCCCACCTGAGTGGCGGAGTTGGCATAGTTGGGCACACCTCTTCCTCACTTGTTTTTCCCGCCGGTTCTCCCGCCCAAAGTGGGGGTCAGAACCAATGGGGACCAGTTGCTGAAAACAGCAAGTGGCCTGGGAAAGCTCACCCAGGCATCAAGCCTTTGAAGCTTCCCCTTCGAGAACCCTGCCCATCCTGGGGAAGGAGGCTTGGCACCTCGTCCCAGGATGTGCGTTGTTTCCGGCCCCAGGCAGCAGGCTCTCGACCCAGGGGTCCAGAAACATGTCGGGTGGTGGCAGCTGAAAGCAGTCACTCGGCCTGTACACTAGTGGTAGGTATTTTTCAGGGGGATCTCAAAGATGCCCTCTTTGTGCATTTTTCATTAAATCCCACACTGGCATAAGTGTGGGTTTAATGTGCTGAGAAGTTTGATACCAAACGTCTCAGTTTTCAGTATAGCCATTATGGTCCTGTGGAGTTAATAATGACAACCTCCCAGCGCCACATACTCTTAATGGCAGCACTGCACTAACAATGTCTAAGAATGGACTTAGCCACTGTAGGGGTGGTAAAACACCTTCACTCCCCAACTTTCACTCCGCATACCTTCACTCCTCATACCATTACAACGCAAGTACCTTTACTCCGCAATACTTTTTTAACGCATACCATTCTGTTCGAGGCATGTGGGCTGCTGAATTCATATCTGTGCATAGATCGCCGCCTAGTGTTGGGTCCGGATGATTGCACATTGTTGTCCTGGAAGAGTCTTCGAAGTATCACGAGATAGGTGGCTCCTCCCCTGGACTACAGTGCGCATGGGCATCCACTCCATCCCCAGATAGTTTTTTTCCGCCATTGGGTTCGGATGTGTTTCGGTTCCCTCTGTCGGAATCGATAGTTGTTTAACTTTCTTTACTTGAGACCAAAAGGTCTTTAGGACTCGCGTCGGTATTGTCTATCTTTAGGGTTGGTTTATTCATCGGCTCCGAACACTTGCTGCCCTTCCGCGTGCTGTCGGCGCGGACGGGCCTACACGACGCTCCAGACTACTTCAACATGGAACGAAGTCCATTTAAGAGGTGCCCAGTGTGTGCCTCAAAGTATTCGCACATCGACGTGCACCCAGTGTGCAACAGATGCTTGTCGCCGGACCACGACGAGGCCAAGTGTATGGCCTGCTCCAAGTTCCGGTCGAAGAAGACTCTCAAGCTACGTCGGGCCGCAAGACTGCAGGCCCAGTTATCGGCACCCCCACCAGCAAACATCTTTAAAGAAGATGTTGAAGACGACACCATCCTAAATGTTTCGGACTCTAACCCGGCGTCGGAGGGCGAGGAAGACTACGACGCGGGAGACGAAGAGTTCCAGGAAGTCGTCGAGGAGGTAGGGGACGACGACGGGGCCATTGCCACCGTAGAGGATAGCTCGGAAGAGGAGCATCCTCATACTGACTCCGGGGCCGAACCCCAGCATAAGGCCCAGGTCGAGGGATCGCCTTCGGGCCTTACCCAAGACCTCAATACTCGTCCCACGGCCCGCCTCCGGGCCCGGCCACGGACATTGGTGATGCGCCACTCCCGGTACAGAAACCGAAAGTTAAGCCATCGGGGTCAGCACCATCTGTATCGAAACCGAAAGTGCAAGTCGCACTGGTTGGATCAAAGGCTCCAGAGGCCTCGGCGCCGAAGAAATCCAAGATGGCCGCCGAGCTCAAAAGCCACGCCAAAATGGCCGATCCGAAGACCCCCGTGTCGAAGGCGAAAACGCCAGACGCGGCTGCGTCGGTGCCGAAGCTGGTCGACGCTCTGAAGAGCCGAGTCGACGCCAAGAAGGTCGATGACCATAACAAGGCCTCGAAGAAGCGTCAGGACGACCCCAAGTCTCTGGCTGCACCGATCCCGGTCGACAAAGCAAAGGGAGGTGCTGTGTCGGCTCCGAAGACTGCGGCTTTGGTCGCCGACCCAAATCCGGACTCGGAGGAGTCGCTCGAGCCGGTCCGGCCCTCCCCCTCACTCACCAAGAAGGTCACGGAGTCCCTTCAGCGTATTCGGAAGGAGGCAGTGGCTCTCGAGCCGAAGGATGTGACGCCGAAGCCTCCACAGAAACCGGCGAAGGCGCAGACGCCGATTCACTTCGCGCTGCCGCCAAAAACGGCGCCGAAGGCTTTCGCTCCAAAACATGGGGCCGGGGTGCCCTTGAAGCTGGTTTCTACGCCGAAAGCATCCTTGGTAGTGCCGAAGCCACGGCACCAGCCACTAGCGGACGAGGAGCGTCGAGAGGTTGTCATCGACGCCAACACAGGCAAGCTCTCTCTCCTTAAAAGGAAGATCAGCCCGGAGCCTGTGTTCGAGCATTTCCACATTCCCCTTAAAAAGAAGTTGGACTCTGCGGGTTCATATGCCCCTATGGAGCCTGCATCTCCACAAGGTCTGGAGCTCTCACCCACTCACTCTAACGCTGGGGAGGGTGACGGGGACGAGGAGGAGGAGTATACTTATCCAGCGTACTCGGATCCAGAGGATGTCAATGAGCCATGGACTGCTGGGAGCGACCCTGAGGACCCTCAGTCAGGACACGAGCCGCAGCTTTTTGCTGCAAAACTTCCCCAACAGAGGACTCTGCAGCCTTCAACGCTCTAATTGAAAGAGCTGCGGCCAATCATGATGTCGACCTCCATGCTGACCCAGTGGATGTAGATTTTCTTTTTGACACTTTCTCAGTGGCTGAAAAGACTGTCAAGACATTGCCAATGCTCAAAGGAGTGCTAAAGCATGCGCCTGAGGTTTTCAGGGAGCCCACCCGGGCAAGAGTCATCAATCCTCGTATTGACAAAAAATACAAGGCAGCGCCCACTGATCCAACGTACATCAAGGGACAGTTGCCACTGGACTCTTTGGTTGTCTCCAACGCACGTAAGCGGGCAAACTCGCAGACCACGGGTGATGCTCCTCCCCCAGACAAAGAATCGAAGGTCTTTGAAGCTTCAGGGAAACGTATTGCTGCGCAGGCAGCTAATATGTGGCGCATTTCCAACACGCAAGCGCTACTTGCACGCTACGATAGGGCACACTATGACACCCTAGAAACCCTTCTACAGCACTTACCTGATCAGTACAAGGAGGGAGCTGAAATGTTGATTCAGGAGGGGAAGCTTATCACCAATGCTTCAATTAAGTGCGCTCTGGACGTGGCTGATACCGCCTCCAGAGCTATAAACACTAGCGTGCTACTGCGTAGGCATGCATGGCTTAGAATATCAGGCTTTAAACCAGACATTCAGACTACCATCTTAAACCAAACAGTTAATCCAGACCACCTGTTTGGGCCAGAAGTGGATGCAACCCTTGAAAAAATGAAAAAAGACACTGACACTGCTAAATCTATGGGTGCCCTACAGTCCCAGCAGTTTCGGGGTGGTTCCTTTCGCCGCTCCAATAACAGAGGCACCTCAAGGGGTCAAGCGTCACAATCCACGCAATACTATAAAAGCAACACCCAATCCTCATACACCAACAAGGGTAGAGGTGGTTACCGGGGCAACAACGTCAAAGGCAGAGGACGGGGAAATAACAGCTCCAGGTCCTCCACCGCCAGCGAACAGTGACGCCTTGTCACTGCCCCCCGACCACACAACACCAGTCGGGGGGAGACTCCAGCAGTTCCTGCCCGCGTGGAAATCCATCACCACGGACAGGTGGGTCAAATCTCTTATCCAATACGGTTATTGTCTGGAACTCACTTCCACTCCACCGAACATACCCCCAAGAAACCGTCCTATGTCCGGCGAGCACTTGCACTTGTTGCAGCAGGAAGTCCAAGTCATGCTGCAAAAAGGGGCAATAGAGCTCGTTCCACTGCAAGAAAGGGGAACAGGGGTTTACTCTCTGTGCTTTCTAATTCCCAAAAAGGACGGATCCCTCAGGCCCATCCTGGACCTCAGGCCCCTCAACTGGTACATTCTGTCAGAACATTTCCATATGCTCACGTTGCAGCAGGTTCTCCCGCTGCTTCGGCAAGGGGACTTCCTAGCTACTCTGGATCTCAAGGATGCATACTTTCACATTCCCCTGCATCCTTCACACAGGAAGTACCTAAGGTTCACCATTCAAAACCAGCACTACCAGTTCAGGGTTCTGCCCTTTGGGGTCACCACAGCGCCCAGGGTCTTCACGAAGTGCCTGGCGACCGTGGCGGCGCATCTAAGACATCAAAACATCCACGTCTACCCCTATCTGGACGACTGGCTCATTCAGGCGAAGTCGGAACATCAGTGCGCCAACCACGTGCCCCGCACCATTCATCTCCTGCACAATCTGGGGTTCTCACTAAATTACCCGAAATCCCATCTCCTGCCCGCCCACATACAGCAGTATCTGGGCGCGACAATAAACACTCTGGCGGCCACTGCACAGCCAAATTCAGTGAGAGTCGCCAGTATTCAGACGCTGATCCAGAGATTCAGACCTCAGCACTCGCTTCCAGCGAAAGTGTTCATGCAGTTGATAGGCATGATGGCCTCCTGCATCTCCATTGTCCCGCACGCGAGGTTACATATGCGTCCGCTTCAGGAGTGCCTAGCACGTCAGTGGACTCAGGCTCACAGGCAACTAACAGACCTAGTGTTGGTGAGCGGTCGGGCATACAACTCTCTGCATTGGTGGAATCCACAAAACCTTTGCAAGGGCCGACCGTTCCAAGAGCCTGTGCCACAGATTATCCTGACGACGGACGCTTCTCTCCAGGGATGGGGAGCGCATGTACTCCACTACACAGTGCAGGGACTATGGACACTACAGCAAAGGAAGATGCACATCAATGTACTGGAACTGATGGCAATCTTCATGGCCTTAAAGGCATTCAAAGTACATCTGTGCAACAAGGTCGTGTTGATCCGGACGGACAACATGACGGCCATGTACTACATTCAGAAACAGGGGGGCACACACTCTCCGCAGCTGTCTCATCTGGCTCAGAGCATGTGGAAGTGGGCCATTCAGAGGAACATTTTCCTGATGGCAGAACATCTCCCAGGCAAAGACAATCAGATGGTGGACCTGCTCAGCAGGCACAGCCACCAAATGCACGAGTGGGAGATACATCCATCAGTACTCCAACCGTACTTCCAAAGGTGGGGTCATCCAGAGATAGACCTGTTCGCCACAAGGGAGAACGCAAAATGCCAAAGCTTCGCCGCCAGGTTCCCACACCCGCAATCGCAGGGCAATGCGATATGGATGAACTGGTCAGGCAGATTTGCGTACGCTTTTCCCCCAGCACCTCTGATACCGCTGGTGGCGCGCAAGCTCAGGCAGCACTCGATGACTCTCATCCTGGTTGCTCCAACGTGGGCTCGTTAACCATGGTACACCACGTTTCTGGAACTTTCCGTGGTACCGCATCAAAGGCTTCATCTCACACCCAGCCTTCTGACGCAGAGCCATGGCGGCATTCAGCACCCAGATCCGCAACAGCTCAACCTGGCGATCTGGCTCCTGACGTCCTAGAGTTTGGCTACCTCAATCTTCCCCCGGATTGCATGGACATCATTCGGGAGGCAAGAAAGCCCACTACTAGAGCATGTTATGCGGCTAAATGGAAGCGGTTTGTCATTTATTGTGCGAACCACAACATTAACCCGCTGGATGCTTCCATTCAGAACATCATCTGTTACCTGTTCCATCTGTACCAATGCAATTTGGCGTATACTTCCATCCGCATTCACCTGTCTGCGATGGCCGCAGAATAGACAACACCTTTCACTTTTCAAAGTGCCTGCTATCAAAGCTTTTCTGGAAGGACTCAAAAGGGTCATTCCACCACGGACACCACCAGCTCCAGAATGGAACCTCAATGTGGTTCTTATAAGGCTGATGGGTCCTCCTTTTGAGCCACTACACTCTTGCGAGCTTCAGTTCCTGCTTTGGAAAGTGGCTTTCTTAGTAGCAATTACATCGCTACGGAGGGTTAGTGAGTTGCAGGCCCTCACCATCCAAGAGCCTTTTTTCCAAGTCCATGCTAACAGGGTAGTGCTCCGCACTAACCCTAAATTTCTACCCAAGGTTGTGTCTCAGTTCCACTTAAACCAAACAATCGAGTTGCCGGTGTTTTTTCAAAATCCTGAGTCGCTGGCGGAGCGGATGCTCCACACCCTTGACGTTAAAAGGGCCCTGCTGTATTACATTGACAGGACCAAGGATTTTAGAAAGACTAAGCAGCTTTTTGTTGCCTTTGCATCACACCACAAGGGTAACGCTATTTCCAAGGCTGGTATTGCTAGGTGGATCGTGAAATGTATTCAGATCTGTTACGCAAAAGCTAAACGCACTCTTACAATTCCACCAAGAGCCCACTCCACCAGAAAGTTGGGGGCCTCTATGGCCTTCCTTGGGAACATCCCCTTAGAGGATATATGTAGAGCAGCCACATGGTCTACCACACATACATTTACTAAACATTACTGTGTAGACGTGCACTCTAAACAGCAGGCAGCTGTAGGTCAGGCTGTTCTCAAGACACTTTTCCAAACTGCTGCAGCTGGCACGGGCGGCCGCCGATAATGGAGGGACTGCTATGTATTCTATGCACAGATATGAATTCAGTAGCCCACATGCCTCGAACTGCAAATGCTACTTACCAGTATGCATCTGTTCTTGGCATGTAGGGCTGCTGACATTCATATCGCCCGCCCTCCTCCCCGGCGCCTGTAGCAGCTGCAGTATTCATGTATATGCTCATAGCATGGTCATCACTCACATAGTTCACTCCATCTCGGCCACAATGGCTAAAAACAATCTGGGGATGGAGTCGATGCCCATGCGCACTGTAGTCCAGGGGAGGAGCCACCTATCTCGTGATACTTCGAAGACTCTTCCAGGACAACAATGTGCAATCATCCGGACCCAACACTAGGCGGCGATCTATGCACAGATATGAATGTCAGCAGCCCTACATGCCAAGAACAGATGCATACTGGTAAGTAGCATTTGCAATTTTATATGCTTTTACCACGAAATTCGTTGTAAATGCATGAATGGTAAAAGCATATGTTTTTAAAATTTAAGTTTAATGTAAGTATATGGTTTTAGTTTGGGGGTGTTGGGGTATATATTTTAGGGGTATTTTAAGGGTGGGTTTTGGTTATGGGGTACAGGGGTATTTAAGGGTAAGGGATATGTTTGGGTATTGGGGTACAAGGGTATTAGGCTTCAGGGCTAGGTTTGGGTTTTGGGGTATAGGGGTATTTTTAGGGTTCAGGGCTAGGTTTGGGTTTTGGGGTACAGGGGTGTTTAGGGTTCAGGGCTAGGGTTTGGGGTACAGGGGTATTTTTAAGGTTCAGGGCTATTTTTGGGTTTTGGGGTACAGGGGTATTAGGGTTCAGGGCTAGGTTTGAGTTTTGGGGTACAGGGGTGTTTAGGGTTCAGGGCTAGGTTTTGGGGTACAGGGGTATTTTTAAGGTTCAGGGCTAGCTTTGGGTTTTGGGGTACAGGGGTATTTTTAGGGTTCAGGGCTAGGGCTACGTTTGGGTTTTGGGGTACAGGGGTATTTTTAGGGTTCAGGGCCAGGTTTGGGTTTTGGGTTACAGGGGTATTTTAGGGTTCAGGGCTAGGTTTGGGTTTTGGGTTACAGGGGTATTTTTAGGGTTCAGGGGTATGTTTGGGTTTTGGGGTGCAGGGGTATTTTAGGGTTCAGGGCTAGGTTTGTGTTTTGGGGTACAGGGGTATTTCTAGGGTGAGGATGGGTTAGTGTTTAAGGGTGCTGGGGTATTTTAAGGAGTAAGGGTGGGTTAGGATTTCGGGGTGCTAGGGTATTTTAAGGGAGCAGGGTGGAATTCGTTTTTAGGGTGAAATGAGTAATTTAAAAAATATTATATATAACAAAAAAAATGGTAAAAAAAATATAAATGTCAAACATATATATGTGTGTGTGTATATATATATGTATGTATATAATCAACACAAATAATCCCGCCTAAACTCCCCTGGCTAAACCCGCGTACCCAAGATTAGAGAGGCGATAATTATTCCAAACGTTTCCAGCAATACCTGGTAGCATTTACATGATACCCGCGCACGCCCGTTAAACCAGCGTAATGAGACCGTAGTGTGCACAGCAAACTCGCACACATGAATAATAAACAAATCTGCCACTACGCAAGTATAAACAGTGATTACCAGATATGTAACATCGCCACACTTACCAGCGCAGAAGGAGTTTAAACGCGTAAAGCGCGCGAAGGTCTGTCTGCCATATGACAGCGTGGCACACGCAAAGCGAGAATGAGGAAATCACTGGGCTCAAGGTGCCGGAGGGTTTCTATAGAAACGTAACAACGCATGGGGGCGGGTGACGTAATTACAAAATGTGAAAGTGAAAATAACTTCTCTGTCAGTCTAATTAAGGCGTCGCCCTTTGTTACCATGGGAACCGTGTTACTAAAATGTGAAAAAATGTAAAAACAAGCTGAAATGTGCATGAAAACAGGAGTGAAACACGCATGATGTAATGCAATGACTAAGGGGTATAAATATAACCACAGTCTGTGAAGATGTTGTGAACAAGGCGGGTGCTTACCGCTGAAACGCGTCAAGCAGCCTAATGAGTGAATAAACTTATTTGGGATCATCTATTTCACGGAGTCAGTGCCTTACTTGTATGAGAAAGTTTGGAGTGTTCCTGATATATAATATATATAGTGATCAAGGTCCGAGAGGGACCGAAACGCGTCATGGCGGTGGTGTTTGGGCAAGCAATGAAATAAAAAGGAATATTTGCACGAAATCTGGGTCTGCATCGTCTTTGGATTCGAGTCCTGTGTGCTGGAGGCGAAATCAGGGAGATATATATATATATATATATATGTGTATATATGTATATATGTATATATGTATGTATATATATATATATATATATATGTGTGGTAAGTACATTTACTAAGTTTATAACTTCACCACACATGCCTTTGCGTTGTAAAGGCATGCGTGGTAAAGTTATATATAGGGTAAAAGATTGAGGAGTGATAGTACTGCAGAGTAATGGCTCATGCATTCTAATAAATGCGGAGTCATGGTAAGCGGGATTTAAGTTTGCGGAATAACGTCATATATTAATGCCAGGGCAGTGAGTTGTAGGCATGGCACACAGGGATGTGTGCCATGTCGACTCTTCACTTTGTTCTGCACAAGACATGCAGCCTGCAAAGGCAGTGTGTGAGTGTAAAGGTACAGGGCCTCTAAGGGTGGCACAATAAGTGCTGCAGCCCTTAAAGGTCTTCCCTGGTCACAGTGCCCTGGGTACCTGTGGTACCATTTACCAGGGGCTGACCTGTGGACAGAGATGCCAATTGGGTACAGTTCTGGGGAAAGAACACAGGCCCTGGGAACCTGATTGGCAGGGACCCAGGGCACATAAAGTCAAAGTGTATCAGTAGTCTTGTAAAAAGTGGGGAGGGTTACTGCAACAGAAACCCAGCTTCTCACACACATCCACTCGTACCAATATAATACCACTGCCAGTTTCAACTCCACCAATAGCAGTAATATCACTGCCAATACCATACACTGCCACCCCCCCAATACCATCACCACTTTCACTACTAAAATCAGAGCAGTACCACCAACATACCATTATCAGCATCTCCAGTTGCATGCTACAACTACGAACACCAATCACCCAGACCACCAATACCACAACACCATGTTCACAAAATAATGCCAATAAAAAACCAGTATGATCACAAATGCCAAATATATCTATACCATCCTCTTTAGTACCACCAAGAACTCACTACCAAAGCTATGAATGCCTCCATGGTAATTGATACCAACACTACCAGTACCACCACCACAAAGCTATACCACTCTTCCCACACTAACAACACCACTAGTAACGCCACAAATCCAACATACCACTCAGTCATCACACCTCTGTAGCATTCATTTCAGTACAGAAAGCACTCTGTTTTTGGCAAATGGAGCACTAATACCCCTGAATAATTCCACTGCCACAATGCTAGTCCCACACCACCAATAAAATCAAACCGCCATAAGTAACACTACCTATGCATTATAGTGCACTGCCAATTCCTTGACCATAACCAATATCACCAGGACTACAACAAGTACAACCATCGCAACACCACAACCACTCTTAACACTTCATTAGCATAATGACACCACCAATAAGTCCACAACAAGAGTGTCACCACTGCCGATTCCATCGCTAATAGCACCACCAATAGCAATATCCCACTAGTAACACAACCAGTAACACAATGAATACCATCACTACCATCAGAAAGACATCCAATACCACCAGATCCACATTACTACCAGCCCCAGTAATGTTGTCATTAAAGCCTTCACAAATTCCAATAACTCGGGTACCACCAGCCGTCACCAATACCACAGCTCCAGTACCACCTCCAATACCAGAATCACTAATAAACCCTAATAACGGTACCACCATGACTAATGACACTACCAAAATCCCCTTCAACAATTCAACACTGCCCCAACCATTGATACTCCAGTAACAATAAAAACAATACCATTACCACCAATAGCACACCACCATCACCAACAATACCTTCTCCACTAATGGCACCACTGATATCAATAGCCATGTATATCTTCTTTACCCCAGTTGCTGATCCATCCCTTAATTAGCGCCGAGACGCCCACGGGTATTCGCTGCGCTCTACAAATGTCAATAAATAAATAAATACCAGTATCACCAGTAGCATTACACCCAATGCCACCATAATCAATACAGTTGCAACCTTTTCCCCACACAACTAATACCACAAATACATATCGACCATTACTACCAGCAATAACCCCAATACCACACCATCGGTACTATCACCAATTTCATAAGCACAATATCATCACCAATACCACAACCACTAGCCCCTTACTACCAACACCCCAATGCTGCACACCACCAATACCACCATGAATACACAACTCCATACCAATAAAACAAATGCCTCCACTTATATGCCCATTAACTGCACACAACTACAAATATTGCCATCACCGATACTACCACTATTTCCACGGGTTCCACCATTGTCAATGCCACCACTACCAGGATCACATATGACTACCGCAATACCAGTGCCACCACTAATACCACTTATATAACCACACCACCAGTACTGCCTACATCACAGCCACTGCCATCAATACCACCTAAACCAAGAACTCCAATAATGCTACCATTGCACAGTATCGCTATTAATATCTTCAATATCACCATACTCGCCAGTACCATCACCGATGGTTGCCTCCAATATCAGTAATACAAGAACAGTTTGACTACTGCTAACACCACCAAGCTTTGTTAAAGTCCATAGGTCTGCATGCTATCTAAAAGATGGGAAATGGGAAAATCTTTCTGAATACATGTTTGCATGCACTGTCGCATTTAACTCTGACCTATTGGTTTTGCACTAGCTTGTTTTTTCTTGATAACAAGCGGTTCCTATGAAGTAGCGAGGAAGATGGCACAACTCAGTTAGCCACTGGTATTTAACATTGGTTATTGAGGGTTCCCAGCCATAGAATATTTTCAAGCATGTGAATCCAAGACTTACCAATGCTGAAGTACTGTAATTGCAAGTGAGTAACTTTTTTTTTTATCCCGTTCAACATAAACGTTTTGTTGCTTACCTTAATAACTGAGATTTCTATTGTGAAAAGGGCCTGGATAAACACGATTTGTCCCAATTCTGTGAATTCATGAATGTATTTTCTTCTTCCTACAGCTATGGGACTTGCTATACAAGTTGCGCTTCGTCCTTACCTATATTGCACCCTGGCAAATCACCTGGGGTTCAGCGTTTCATGCCTTCGCTCAGCCCTTTGCTGTCCCTCGTATCCTTTTGTGTCAGTTTACAGCACATGTGATATATTGTCGTCTTGTCATTTGGTATTTTTTTTTATCTCCTGGGAAGGGGAAGCTGAAGGTGTGGTTTGCATGAGTAACGGGCATGGCGTGAGGGGACTGTTTGATACCTTTTGGCGGATGTAGATACTAAGTAATCATCACTAATGCAATGAATGTTGATCTTGCATTTGACAATGAGGATCTTACAATATTAATGATTAGCACTGTGAATCATGGACATGCACACCATGTGTTCTTATCTCACTATTACAACATTTAGTAAGGCAGTGACTAAGTTTATATGTACTAGTTGAAACAAAGTAGAACCCTACATTCCTTCCTAAGACACTACCTCCAACGCAACATTGCCAGGACGTGCTAGTAGCTGTCGCATGGCCCTTAAACATGCATTCCTCTCATCCACGACCAGAGTTTTGACTGGAAACGTGAGGCACAGAGTACCCTGTATCTAGTTGGACATATAGGCTGGGTAGTTGAAGGACTCTGGTTGTGGATGCCCTGCCTTAGAAGAAATAGAGGATAGAGAGAGAAGAGAATGAAAGGTTAAGAGATGACAAATGAAAGTGGAACCAAAAAACAGACATGAAGGAAAGAGTGGAAGCACGATAGACAGTTGGTACGATCAAGGAAGAGGGTTAAGTGGCATGTTAGAGTGAAAAGAATGACTGAATAGGGGAGTGACTATAGTAGGAGAGGCACAGAGTGGAATAATTATAGTGCATAGAAAAGCAGTGAGATGTGTAGTGTTACAGAAAGCAGAAATGATAGAGGGAAGTCAGGAGTGTGATTATCATTTTGCTTAAGAACAATCACAATTGGCTGCCTCTCAGAACTCCTGTGATGGAGGTTAAACTCCCAAATTGCCTTCTAGCGTAGTATTGATGCACATATGAGACCATGTGTAGTGCAGGATGGTGCATGTGTGAGATTTTAGTACTGGTGGACAGTAAGAGGAGCTTTCATTGGTGGGTGGTTTTAATCCTCTTCACGGGTGGACATTACAAGGAGCTTGGATTGTTGGAAACTGCGAGGATCTACCGGGGACAGTGTATGGAAGAGGCTAAACAAAAGAAGTGGTAGATTCTTGTACTGTGAAGCATTGTGAACAGATGTCACTGTTGTGGCATGCAACAAACTGTTGGTGGTCAGTGAGGATCTGGCGCTAGTGGCCAGTCTGAGTAGTTTGCACTGATGTAAGGACTTTGTCCCAGTGCTGTCAATTTTGCACTAAACAAATGCTGTGTTGTACAGCGTGGAATGATTTAAAAGAGGAATGGAAAACGAAAATCTGTCTTGTCTTTTAGGGAAGCTTTACATAATTTTCAGAGTTTTTTTTAGGCTTTAGCCTTCTGACATTGACCGCAAAAAATTCCTGTTACCATATACATTTGGTTGCTTCTTTAGCCTCAGTGGTTTAACTGCTTAAACCTAGCCAGCTCTGCTCTTTTGCTTTTGAGTGTATGATTTTTAGGTCGAAGTATTCAGACAGCACAGCTGTCTGGTTTGCTAACAACATCTTGGGGACATTCAGAAAGCTTCCCTGGGTAGGCGTTCTGCCCATTGCCTACCATTGGCTTTGTGGTTTGTAACTAACATTTGCTTGCATTCTATTTGGTGTCTTTAATTATGTTATACAGTCCAGCTTGAGTTAAATTCTTCCCTTGCCCAAACTGTATTTTTCCACCAGTATTTGATTTCTGTAAACAAGCTTTTAAATCTTGTTCTTATCTTGTCACATTTGCTGTGTAGTCAGAGACTGAGCCCAAATGTCAGGCTTTGTCTTCCAGGGAGCCTTATGTTTAGTTTTATTTCTCTGACTTCAAAGTGAGAGGATTATCTGAAAGAGACACGTTAGTGATAGATTCCTTACCTTAGAATATCCCCAGGCGTCAGACTGGATCCGGAAAGTTTTGCGTAGCAGTACCCTTGCGCGTCGGTAGGCGTCGTCTGCGGCTCCGCGTCCGTCGTCGGCGTCGTGGGCGCCGTGATGACGTCGTCGGAGTACTTAGACGCCGCCTCCGCGTGCTGACGTCAGTTCTTCTTTTTTCCGCGCCAGCCAGCGCAGATCTGGAAAGAGCAGTTCCCTAGTCACTTTTTGACTAACTTTTGTGATCTCTTTGGATCCATTTCGAAGTCTTTACGACTCCGACGGTGCCGTTAGGGATGCCCGGATTCAAGCATTGCGACGAGTGCGACCGTACCATGTCGGTCACGGATCCCCACCGCCTGTGCCTGATGTGTTTGGGCGTTGACCATGACGACGAGGCCTGCTCCGACTGTCGGGCCCTTTCGAGGAAGGCCAGGCGGGAGCGGTCCCGCAGGCGACTCGAAATCCGCCAGTCGGCCCCGCGCCGAGTGAGGTCCCGGTCCCGGTCCCACGGGAGGTCGAGGGACAGGTCGCGGGGACGGAGCCGTCACAGCTCCGGGAGTCGGTGCCACTCCCCCGGGTCCAAGTCGTCAGGTAAGAAGCACAAGAAGTCGAAGAGACATCATCGCTCTTCCGACTCCCCCCAACGCTCGAGCGATGCGGCCGGGGGTTCGGGTGACACCGCCCACGCGGCTCCTCGGGAGTCGCGGGCGCCGCGTTCGGCCCCATACCCCCCGGTCCCTGGGCTGAACGCGACGCCGGAGGAGATCGAGTGTTTCCTCATGGCCATGAGGTCCCTTTCTCCTCCGACGGCGCCTTCGGGCCCAGTGAACCCGTCTGGGGGCCCTAGTGGGTCGGGCTCCACGATCCCGACACCGCCGGTGCCCTCGGGCCCGGCGCCGCAGGATGCAGCGGCCCCGGCGTCATTGGTGCCTTCGGGCCCGGTGCCGCAGGGTGCCGCTGGACCCTCGTCGGGCGATGGACAGTCCTCGGTGGACCTTACAACCCCCCCGGGGTCGGTCCGTACGGTGTCCCCTCTGGCGTTGTCCTCGGGCGGCGCCGGCCCCGATACCTCCTCTCACTGGGTTCAGACGTCGGGTCGACGTCTACCGACGCCGCTCTCGACGCCGTGCGGAGAATTTCAATTCTATGAACCCACCTCATTTGCTTATGACCCTGAATCTCAGGAGATGGGGACGAGGAGAATTGGGAGGGGTCTGAGGACCCTCTGACAAGGGAATGTCAGTCTACCATGGACTGGACAGGAGACCTTTGGGAGGCTAGTGGCCTGGACACCTCTCCAGACACTGGATTCGTCTCTCCTCCGACCGTGGCTTCGGAGGAGGGCGCTACATATAGTGTGGTGTTGATGAGGGCTGCTAAGGCCTTGGGCCTTGAGCTCCGCGTCGCGGCCGTGAGGACTAACCTCCTCACTGAGGTCCTTAAGGCGCAGTCATGCTCCATGGAGCCTCTGCTGCCGTTTAATGAGGCCTTGACGGACGTTCTTTTGGGCACTTGGTCCAGGCCCGCTACAGGTTCGCCTGTAGATAGGAACGTGGCCAGACGCCACCGCCCGGCCCCGGGCGACCCATGTTTCCTGTCCACCCACCCCACCCCCGAGAGTCTGGTTATCCAGGCCTCTAACTCCCAGACCGCCTTCCCGACGGCTCCTCCCGATCGGGAATCCAAGAGGTACGAGGCCTATGGCAAAAAGGTGTTCTCGTCCCTTAGCTTGGGACTGCGGTCTTCCAACACCGCATGCCTCTTGGGCC
Source organism: Lissotriton vulgaris (assembly GCF_964263255.1). Taxonomy (NCBI): domain Eukaryota; kingdom Metazoa; phylum Chordata; class Amphibia; order Caudata; family Salamandridae; genus Lissotriton; species Lissotriton vulgaris. Next base: position 647,725,151 of record NC_141697.1, on the reverse strand, counting down.
GTTACACCCACTCTCTGTGGGAAACGGTGGCGGAAGTGCTGCCAGAGTGTCCGTTGGAGGTACGGGCCAAACTCGGCCAAGCCCTACTGGAGGGCCGGGACGCAGCGAAGTATAATATCAGGTGCGGACTGGATACTACTGACTCGCTGGGCAGAGCGATGGCTACGACGGTGGCGATACGACGCCACGCCTGGCTGAGATCCGCCAACTTCTCGGCAGACGTCCAGAATACACTCATGGACATGCCGTTCGATGGCCGCCGCCTCTTTGGCGACAAGGCAGATCACGCGCTTGAGCGCTTTAAGGACTCCAGGGCTACGGCCAAGTCCTTGGGCCTCTCGGTCCCGCGCCAGCAAGTGAGTGCCTTTCTCCCCTTTCGTGGCCAGGGAAGGGGCGCCCCCACACGTGCCGCCAGCCAATCGCCGCAAACTGTCGTCCAGCGCGGCGGCGGCCGTATAAACCGCCGTGGAGGTGGTCGGGGAAACAGGCGGAGCCAGTCCACACCTGCCCCCGCAGCATCCGCCTCTAAACCCTACTAGTCCGTTCTTTTCGGCCCATGTGACGCCAGTGGGAGGCAGGGTTCGCCATCACCACTCTCACTGGCGCACACTCACTTCGGACAGGTGGGTGCTGCAGATCGTCCGAAGGGGCTACTCCCTCCCCTTCGAGACGACCCCTCAAGCCATGCCACCGCAACACCACCGCGTATCGGGGGATCACTTGCGGCTCGAGCGCGTTCCTGGGCCAGAAGTAGGACGTGGTTGCTACTCCCACTACTTCCTGGTACTCAAGAAGGGCAAAGGGGGCCTACGCCCTATCTTGGATCTGAGGAACGTCAACGGCTTCCTCCGGAAGGAGAAGTTCAAAATGCTGACACTGGCTCAGGTCTTGGCTGCCCTAGTCCCAGGAGACTGGATGGTAGTGTTGGACTTGCAGGATGCGTATTTCCACATCCCCGTCCTGCCGGCCCACCGGCGTTACCTGCGGTTCACGGTAGGCCTCGAGCACTTTCAGTTTACCGTGCTCCCCTTCGGCCTTACCAGCGCCCCACGGGTGTTCACGAAGGTGATGGCGGTGGTCGCATCTCACCTGCGCAGGTTAGGGGTTTCAGTCTTCCCCTACCTAGACGACTGGTTGTTGAAGGCGGGCTCGCCCCAGGCAGTCGTCAACCACCTCCAGACTACGGCGGATCTCCTGCACCGGCTGGGATTTTCCATCAATGTGCCGAAGTCACACCTGTGCCCCTCTCAGAAGCTCCTTTTCATCGGAGCGGTTCTCGACTCGGCGCAGTTTCGGGTTTACCCGCCCGAACAGCGGGTCCGGGATATACAGGCCCTGATTCCGATCTTCGGGCCGTTATCCCCGGTTTCGGTCAGGTTGACGCTGCGGCTTCTGGGGCTGATGGCCTCCTGCATCCTTCTGGTGCATCACGCACGGTGGCGGATGCGGGCTCTGCAGTGGGACCTGAAGTTTCAGTGGGCCCAGCCCCGGGTCAACCTGTCCGACCATGTCCTGATCTCGGAGGGCACTGCGAGACAGCTGCAGTGGTGGCTCACGGACCGTGATTGGGTCAACGGCAGATCCCTCTCCCTTCCCCAACCGGAGCACGTAGTTGTGACGGACGCGTCCCTCCAGGGCTGGGGAGGCCACTTGGGAGAGGCGGAGATCAGAGGACTCTGGTCTCCGGCGGAGTCCCGGCTCCATATCAATCTGTTGGAGCTGCGGGCGATTCGTCTGGCACTGAAAGCATTCCTCCCGTCTGTCCGAGGGAGTGCAGTGCAGGTGTTCACGGACAACACCACCGCAATGTGGTACTGCAACAAACAGGGTGAGTGGGGTCGTGGACCCTATGCCAGGAGGCTCTGCGCCTCTGGCAATGGCTGGAACATCAGGGCGTGACTCTGATGGTTCGACACCTGGCAGGTTCTCTGAACGCCAGGGCGGACGAACTCAGCCGTCGGTGCTCGATGGATCACGAATGGCGTCTGAACTCGGACGTGGTGCAAGGCCTCTTTCTGCGATGGGGAGAGCCTTGGTTAGATCTATTCGCCACCGAAGAGAACACGCAATGTCATCAGTTCTGCGCGTTGGAATTTCCAAGGCGGCACTCGCTCGGAGACGCTTTTCGTTGCGAGTGGAGCTGCGGTCTGTTGTACGCCTTTCCGCCTATACCTCTTCTGCCCAGAGTGCTGAAGAAGATCAAGCGCGACCGGGCACAAGTCATCCTTGTGGCTCCGGACTGGGGACGAAGGTACTGGTATCCCGAGCTACTCAGTATGTCAGTCGATCCCCCGGTTCGTCTGCCTCTTCAGGAGGACCTTCTGTCGCAGCAGCAGGGGACGGTCCTCCACCCGAACCTGTCCAGTCTCCACCTCCATGCCTGGAGATTGAGCGGCGACAGTTGAGGCCATTTGACTTGCCTCCTGAAGTTTGCAACATCATTCTGGCAGCCAGGCGTCCCTCCACTAAGACGGTATACGCCTGCAGATGGAACAGATTTGTGGCATGGTGCACAGCAGAGGCTGTGGATCCCCTCAATGCCCCTCTCTCTGAGGTTCTTCTCTTCTTTCTTTCTCTTGCCCAGCAGGGCTCTGCTCTGGGCACTATCAAGGGCTATCTTTCGGCCCTTTCAGCCTTTCTGAGGCTGCCTGACCAACCTTCTTTGTTCAAGTCCCCTATCGTAACTCGTTTCCTGAAGGGCATCACTCATACTTTTCCTCCTGTTCCCTTCGTGATGCCTCAGTGGGACTTGAACCTGGTTCTAACATTTCTGATGTGCGCTCCCTTTGAGCCACTTCACAACTGTCCACTTCGGCTTCTTTCTTTGAAGACTGCCTTCCTGGTAGCCATCACCTCTGCCAGGAGAGTGAGTGAGCTCCAGGCCCTCTCTTGTAAGCCTCCTTTCCTTTCAGTCCATCCGGACAAGGTTGTTTTGAGGACTAGGCCCTCCTTCTTGCCAAAGGTGGTCACGGCCTTCCACATTGGGCAGTCCATCACATTGCCCACCTTATTTCCGCCTCCGCACCCCTCGAGAGAGGAGGAGAGGCTCCACCGTCTGGACCCAAAACGTGCGCTCTCGTTCTATCTGGATCGCACACGCCAGTTCCGGGTGGATGATCAACTCTTTGTTGGGTACGCGGGCGCTAAGAAAGGGAAAGCGGTGCACAAGAGAACCATCTCCCGATGGATTATCATGTGCATTCAGGCGTGTTACTCCTTGGCTAAGAAGGAACCCCTTGTTGGGCTGCGGGCTCATCCCACTCGAGCCACGGCCACTACAACTGCCTTGGGCCAAGGTGTGCCCTTACAGGACATTTGCCAGGCAGCTACGTGGGCCTCGTTGCACACCTTTGCTAGGCACTACTGCCTGGATAGTCAAGTCCGGAGAGACGGCTACTTTGGCCGCTCCGTTCTCCAGGACTTTCTGGTGTAAATATTGGTTCGCAGACCCACCACCACGGGGATGGTATTGCTGGGGTATCTATTCTAAGGTAAGGAATCGATCACTAACGTGTCTCTTTCAGATGCACAAGTTACTACTTGTGTAACGATATATCTGTAAGAGACATTAGTTAGTGATAGATTTCTTACCGACCCACCCATCCTCCCCGTTCTGCGAACCGATATCTAGGGTTAAGGTCATCCCCTTTCAGAGCCCTAGTTTCTTGGCACCAGTGTCGGTTTTTGTCATGGCTCTGCGCTTCTGGCGCGAAAAAGCTGTGGCTAAGAACTGACGCCAGCACGCGGAGGCGGCGTCTAAGTACTCCGACGACGCATCACGGCGCAGACGACGGACGCGGAGCCGCAGACGACGCCAAACGACGCGCAAGGGTACTGCTACGCAAACTTTCCGGATCCAGTCTGACGCCTGGGGATATTCTAAGGTAAGGAATCTATCACTAACTAATGTCTCTTACAGATATATCGTTACACAAGTAGTAACTTGTGCTACGTGACAATCATGATGGCTACTGAAGATGTGCTAGTCAGAAGACTGTGCAATGTTATTTTGTTTTCTAGCACACAAAAAATGTGAATGTCCATAAATGAACTGTGCAGATATGAATCACGTGTTTCGGTAATTTAGATGTGTGGCGGAAACAAACATTTGTATACGATAAATATACTCTGAAACAATCTACACTATGCCACTGCACTCTATGCATTCTAGTTCACTCTGCTCCAACCCACTCTATGCCATTGAACTCTACGCCAATGCAATCTACTGTACACTATTCTACATTACTGCACTCTACTCAATGCAGTTTACACTACTTTACTCAAAACCAATGCACTCTACACCAAACTACTCTGCACCACTGTACTTTACACCCCTGTTGTCTAGGCACTCTACTCCACAGCTCTACTCTCTGACTCTCTACTCCATTAAACTCTACTCCACCCCACACCACTCTACAAATCTCTACTCCACTCTATGCCACTCTAGGACACTACAGCACCCTACAACGCTCTACACAACTCTTTTTATGCCACTCAAACCATTCTATTCAACGACACGCTGCTCCATTCCATTACTCCACTCTTTGACACTATGCCACTCAACTCAACTCGGCCCTACAGCAATTCTCCATTCTGCCATTATCCTGCACTACTCTACTCTATGCTACTCCACTGTACGACGATCTACTCTGCTCTACACCCCTCTGCTCTATGCAACACCCTCCTCGCCACTCAACTGTATACCACTCCACGACACTATGCCTCTCCATTCTACAATACTCTACTCTGACACTTTACACCTCTGTACCATTCAAAACTACTCCATCTACACCCTTCCACTCTACAACATTCTACTCCCTCCACACCACTTCACTCTATGCCACTCCATGACACTCAACTTCATTCCGCTACATGCCACTCAACTCTACGCCACTCTGTAACACAGTGCTCTACTCCACTTTACGCCACTCCATGCCACTTCTTTACCCCACTAACTTTTAGACATGCTGAACAGCAGCTGTACAGGTGTACAACATGGCTAAAACATATTGGCAAAGCCAATAGCTTTTGCATAGGTGAGTCCTATTGGCTTTGCCAATGCCTGTTTACTTTTTCTGTTCATACTTGTACAAGTTTGTATGTTTATGGAAAGTAAAGTACTTTTGCAGTACCTTTCCTGAAAGGTCAATACTAATGGCTTGTTCTTATTTTTTGTTACGCACTGAATGACAGAAAAACAAATGCTGTATACTTACACGGTTGTGCCCTGTGGCATGATGCATAGCAATCTAAGAGCCTTACAGAGTCAAAATATGTGTTTTGATATTTACTACTAGTGTAGTAGCACGACTTTATTTTCCACCCTCTACTGCGAAAGAGCCACAGTACCAAAACTATAGAGATGTGATAGATACAACAGACAACAATTGTTGAAGCAGAAGGGTAGATTCTTTTATTCAGCCTTTACGTGAAGATTTGGCAATTACATTGCCATTTTATTGGGTATGACCGCTTTTTATGAAATCCTGTTTCTTTCTGGTTCGGGTTTGTGGACTGTATTCCTTGACTTTCTCCCCCACCAGACTCAGCCATGCTGTTTGTGCAAGCGGTGCTGTCCGCACTCTTCTCCACCCCTCTGAACCCACTCCTGGGCAGTGCTGTGTTCATCACCTCATACGCTCGACCTGTCAAATTTTGGGAGCGAGACTACAAGTAAGTGTCCAGTGTTGGACCTGCAGGTACTGTATTTGGAAAGTGGGATATGTTTTACAAAAAAAACTGTAAGTATAAACTAGACATTGTCTGCCTGTTCATAGTAGCGATCTGTCACCCAGCCAAAGGCCTAAAGTTTGGCTTTGGTCCACTGTGGGTGATGTAGATTTTCATTGAAGTGTGGCTTTATCTGAGTTTGCATCTGTTCTTTATGTCTTGAATACTACTAATCTCTTCTGAGGAGCACACAAGGTAACACAGGTGTAGAGTTATACTGTTAAACACAATGGGAAGTCAGAATGTTCATGTACAAACACATTTGCTGAATCCACTATTTAACCAAATATTAATCTTTTTCCTTCTGGCAGCACTAAAAGGGTTGATCACTCCAATACTAGGCTCTCTACTCAACTGGACCGTAACCCAGGTATGTATTCCACTCTGCCCAAGTGCCATGGCTTATCCTCTCCCCTCCAGGGATTTTGAAGCATTCTTAAATCTCTTGTAAAACATGGACCATTCATAATCCCTTCCAGTGCATTGATGCAGATCTTACTACGGCAATGCAAAGTTGTGAAGATTTTCCCTGTAAAACGTTATAGTTGCTTTTCAAAACTTTGCAAGCTCTGCAATATTTGCGAATGCTCAGAGGAAAAAAATCCAGCAAAAATATTTTGTGGAGGAAACTAAGCTTAGCAAAAGCCCTCTCTTATTGGGAGAGTTTGCTTGGATTTATACATTTTTTGGGGGAGTGGTGTGGATGTTCTGCAAAACCTTTTTTGGAAGACAAAACTTTGTCAGCGCTTTACGAAGTGTAAAGTTTGTACATTAGGCAAAACGTAGGTGATTTGGATTTCACCTAATTGTAGGGCCAGCGACATTTTTTTTTTTTTTTGAAACTTTATTTTTGTGCAGGTATGAAAAGAATACAGGTGTGCCAAGCCCACATCAACACGTCAAACTTACATCGTGATACTATTCCACAGCCATTATGCCCACAACCCTGGGGCCGGGCGGCAACACATTTCTCTTCCAGTAGTGTGCAATTATTTCCAGGTTTACAAGCTCCACATGGAACCCCTCAATCCTGCTTTTGTCGTTTTCTCCCACAACTCCCCCCCCCCCTCCCCCCACCCCTTCCTACAAAACTGGTAGCATGTCCCCCTCAAGGGGGTGACAGTCAGATCACATGTCCATCAATCTCTGTGTCACTAATCCATCTGTTTCATTCGTGCATAATATACTAGTGCTTGTCCCCGTTCCCACGCCACAACATAGCATCTCATATGTGCGGAGTCTCTGAATGTTCACTGTCCCCGCCTTGTACGGGCACTTGTCGTTATCAGGTGGTCTCCTTCTCCCACCTCCGCCGTCTACCCCTCTATGTGTCGCTTCCTATTTGCCCCACTTCTAGGCCATGGTATTGTCTCCATTTACTCCATATCCTTCGGAATTTTTTGGGACAGCCTCTAGCTTTGTATGTCACTTGTTCTGCTGCCATATAGAGGTCCAGACCTCTCCTCCATTCCTCTATCTCTGGCCTCTCCGCCACCCCCCAATATTTCGCAATGTCCCTTTTCGCCACCACCAGTGCCAACACCAGGAAAATGATATGCGGGCGTGGCAGGTCTACTTCGGTCACCATTCCTAGTAATGCCAGTTTCGGGTCTAGTGGTAGCTCTATTCCCAGCACCTCCCCCAACTCCGTGAAGACGTGAGACCAATATGTTTGAATCTTTTCACAGGACCATATAGTGTGGTAAAAATCCCCCTGTTCAGATCTGCACCGAAGACATGTGGCGTCTGCTATCCTACCCATCTTGAGGAGACGCCTCCGATCGAAGTATGTCCTGTGTAGCACATTTAATTGGATCAGCCTCAGCCATGATTTAATGGCCACTTCTCGGGGGTGCATCAGTATCGGCTCCCAGTCTAAGTCCTCTAATTGCCCCACTTCCGCCTCCCATATACCTCTGAGTTTCGCCAAATTTCCCAACATATTGTTTGTGAGGGTCTTATATGTGAGAGACACTGCCTGGTGTACTATCTGCTCCTGTAGGAGTCTCCCTTCTAGAGGTGAATATTCCGGTATGTCCTGTAGTGATATCTGCTGCTCATTCCAGGCATGCACTAGCTTCAGGTGTTTGTATCGTTGTGTGTGGTGTAATCCAAACTCTGCCTGTAGCATCGTGAATGTCTTCAGTTCACCTTTCCTAATCACATCCCCAATAGTAGAAATCCCTATGTCATCCCACCTTTGGAAGCCTTTCAGTTTTTGGAGTTCCGTGAACCATTTGCAGTGCCATAGTGGTGTCTGACGTGTTGGCCTCTCTTCCCACCCCGTGGATCTCGTGTCCCGTTTTCATGCTCGAATCGTAATCATAGTAGCGGGCAAGAGCGTTCTCCCTGCCTTCCCCCCATACAGATAGTGAAGTACATTGTGCGTGGACAGTTTATGCCTTTCTAATGCATACGTCGGGTGGTCCGCTGGTGCGTGTAGCCAGTCATTAATGGGGGTCAGGTGTTCCGCCCAGTAGTATGCCTCCAGGTTCGGTAATGAAATCCCTCCACTATACTGATGTCGTTGGAGTGTCTGGAGCGCAATGCGTGGTTGTTTGCCTAGCCATAGGAATGATCGCAGGTCTGCGTGGATTCTGGTGATAGTGTTAGTCGGGAGCGGATAGTACTCATTTTGGAGTGCGTAGAGGAACTTGGGTAGGGTAATCATCTTGTTCGAGGCATGTAGGCTGCTGAATTCATATCTGTGCATAGATCGCCACCTAGTGTTGGGTCCGGATGATTGCACATTGTTGTCCTGGAAGAGTCTTCGAAGTATCACGAGATAGGTGGCTCCTCCCCTGGACTACAGTGCGCATGGGCATCGCCTCCATCCCCAGATTGTTTTTTTCCGCCATTGGGTTCGGATGTGTTTCGGTTCCCTCTGTCGGAACCGATAGTTGTTCAACTTCGACTCGAGACCAAAAGGTCTTTAGGCTGGGCATCGGTATAGTTGCGTACGGGTTTCTTTCAGACTCTCAGCTCCGATCTCTTGCTGCCCTTCCACGTGCTTTCGGCGCGGACGGGCCTACACTACACTCTTGCTATGGAGCGAACTCCGTTTAAGAAGTGCCCGGTGTGTAACTCTAAATATTCACACCTCGACGTGCACCCTGTGTGCAATACCTGCTTGTCACCGGATCACCGCGAAGACACCTGCATGGCGTGTTCGAAGTTCCGGAGCAAGAAGACTTTAAAGATTCGTCGGGCCAATAGGCTCCAGGCTAAGTTATCGGCTACGGCGCCCCCACCAGATGACCTTTTCCAGGAATCTGTCGAGGGAGAAGACGACGTGCAAGGTTCGGACTCTAATCCCGCATCCGAGGGGGAAACCTACGACGAGGGTGCGGAGAACTTTGACGAAGTCACCGACGAGGTAGGGGACGACGATCAGGCTTTTGCCACGATGGGTGATAGCTCGGAGGAGGAGCATCCCCAACCAGACTCAGGGGTTATTACCCTTCATACGGCCCAGGTCGAGGGATCGCCTTCGGGCCTTACCCAAGATCTAACTATGAGTCCTACGTCCCCGCCTCCGGGCCCGGTCACGGACATTTATGAACCATCACTTACGTCGAAGAAAACGAAAGTGAAGCCAACTGGTCACGCACCCTCGGATGCGGAACCGAAAGTGAAAGTTGCGCTGGTGAAGAAGGTTCTGGAGGCGTCAACTTCCAAGAAAACCAAAATGGCCGACTCGAAGAGCCACGCCAAGATGGCCGACCCGGAGCCCTCGGGGTCGGTGCCGAAGGCGAAATCGTCCGACGCGGCTGCGTCGGCTCCGAAAGGGGTTGTGGACCCGAAGTCGGCTCCGAAGAAGCGTCAGGGCGACGACGCGCATAGCCATGGGGCGTCGGCCCCGAAGAAGGCGCATGCGGGTGATCGGGCTCTCGATGCTAAGAAGTCGCTCGAGACGGTCAAGCCCTCTCCGGCCTTGACAAAGAAGGTGGCGGAATCCCTGCAGCGGATTCGAAAGGACAGTGGGGTTCCCGCGTCGGGCACTGTGGCGCCAAAGCTCACGCCTAAGCCTGCGAAGGAGCAAACGCCTATCCGTTTCACCTTTCCTCCCAAGTCGGCGCCGAAGGCCTTCGCGCCGAAACAGAGTGGACCCTCGAAGGAGGTATTGGCACCGAAAGCTGCCTTGGTGGTGTCGAAGCTTCGACTCCAACCGCTTGCTGAAGAGGAACGTCGTGAGGTAACCATCGACGCCAACACCGGAAAACTGTCGCTCCTCAAAAGGAAGATCACGACGGAGCCGGCGTTGGAACATTTTAAGATCCCTCTCAAAAACAAAAGGGACTCCGAGGACTCTTCGGCTTTGGTGGAACCTGTGTCCCCACAAACCCTGGGGCACTCGCCGACGCATTCCGCCGCAGCCGGTGCGGACGAGGAAGATGCCGAGTACGACTATCCGGCGTACTCGGATCCGGAGGAGGAGCACGTTCCGTGGTCCGCCGGAGGCGACACGGAGGACCCGCAGTCGGGTCAGGACTCAACTTTTTGCGGCTAAGACGTCCCCGACTGAGGACTCGACGGCCTTCAATGCTCTGATAGAGAGAGCTGCTGCTAACCACGACGTCGAGCTGCACTCGGACCCCGTGGATGTGGACTTCTTATTCGACACCTTCTCGGTAGCCGAAAAGTCAGTCAAGACGCTACCGATGCTTAAGGGGGTGCTTAAACATGCAACGGAGGTTTTCAAGGAGCCCACCCGAGCGCATGTGGTCAACCCTCGCATCGATAGGAAATATAAGGCAGCGCCCACGGATCCTACATATATCAAGGGACACTTGCCATTGGACTCCTTGGTTGTTTCCAACGCTCGGAAGAGGGCGAACTCTCAAACTACTGGTGACGCTCCTCCCCCAGACAAAGAGTCCAAGATCTTTGAGGCCTCAGGCAAACGGATTGCTGCACAGGCAGCTAATATCTGGAGAATATCTAACACCCAAGCCTTACTTGCACGTTATGATAGGGCCCATTATGACACATTAGAGGCCATACTGCAACACTTGCCTGACCAATACAAGGAGGCAGGGGAGATGCTGATTCAGGAGGGTAAACTCATTACGAATGCATCCATCAAATGTGCACTGGATGTGGCAGACACAGCCTCCAGGGCTATCAATACCAGTGTGCTGCTTAGACGCCATGCCTGGCTTATAATTTCGGGGTTCAAACCCGACATCCAAACTACGATACTGAATCAGACAGTGAATCCTGACCACCTGTTTGGCCCTGAGGTGGATGCCACACTGGAAAAAATGAAAAAAAGATACAGAAACTGCCAAGTCAATGGGGGCTTTACAAAGTCAGCAGTTTCGGAGTGGTTCCTTTCGCCGCTCAAACTCCAGAGGCACCTCAAGGGGACAGGCATCCCAGTCCACACAATATTACAAGAGTAACACCCAAGCCTCTTATAACAACAAGAATAGAGGTGGTTACAGAGGCAATAATGTCAAGGGCAGGGGACGTGGCAACAATAGCTCCAGGTCCACCACCACCAACAAACAGTGACGTCTTGTCACTGCCCCCCGACCATACAACACCTGTCGGGGGGAGACTCCAGCAGTTCCTGCCGGCGTGGAAGTCCATCACCACGGACAGGTGGGTGAGGTCTATTATCCAGTACGGGTACTGTCTAGAGCTTACGTCCATTCCACCGGACATACCCCCAAGGAGCCGTCCTATGTCAGGCGAGCACTTGACCTTGTTGCAGCAAGAAGTTCTAGTCATGCTGCGAAAAAGGGCGATAGAGCTCGTTCCATTACAAGAGCGGGGAACAGGGGTTTACTCCCTGTATTTTCTGATTCCCAAGAAGGACGGATCCCTCAGGCTGATCCTGGACCTCAGGCCCCTGAACTGGTACATCCTCTCGGAGCACTTCCATATGCTCACGTTGCAGCAGGTGCTTCCCCTGCTTCAACAGGGGGACTTCCTGGCTACGCTGGATCTGAAAGATGCTTATTTTCATATCCCCCTGCATCCTTCCCACAGGAAGTATCTCAGATTCACGCTCTTAGACCAGCATTACCAGTTCAGGGTTCTGCCGTTCGGGGTCACCACGGCATCGAGAGTGTTTACCAAGTGCCTAGCGACTGTGGCTGCGCATCTCCGTCGCCAGCACGTCCACGTCTTTCCCTACTTGGACGACTGGCTCATTCAAGCAAGGACAGAACAGCAGTGCGTCGACCACGTGTCACGCACCATTCATCTCCTGCACGATCTGGGATTCTCTCTGAACTACCCAAAGTCCCATCTCCAGCCCGCCCACGTGCGACAGTATCTGGGCGCGACAATAGACACTCTGGCAGCCACTGCGCAGCCGAATTCAGTGAGAATCGCCAGTATCCAGGCGCTGATCCAACGATTCAGACCCCAGCACCCGCTTCCAGCGAAGGTGTTCATGCAGTTGATAGGCATGATGGCCTCCTGCATCTCCATTGTCCCGCACGCGAGACTTCATATGCGTCCGCTTCAGGAGTGCCTTGCACGTCAGTGGACTCAGGCTCATGGGCAACTGACAGACCTAGTGTTGGTGAGCGGTCGGGCATACAACTCTCTGCATTGGTGGAATCCACACAACCTTTGCAAGGGCCGACCATTCCAAGAGCCTGTCCCACAGATTATCCTGACGACGGACGCCTCTCTCCAGGGATGGGGAGCGCATGTACTCCAGTACACTGTGCAGGGACTATGGACACTACAGCAAAGGAAGATGCACATCAATGTGTTGGAACTGATGGCAATCTTCATGGCCTTGAAGGCGTTCAAAGTACATCTGTGCAACAAAGTTGTGTTGATCCGGACGGACAACATGACGGCCATGTACTACATTCAGAAGCAGGGAGGCACACACTCTCCACAGCTGTCTCATCTGGCTCAGAGCATGTGGAAGTGGGCCATTCAGAGGAACATCTTCCTCATGGCAGAGCATCTCCCGGGCAAGGACAATCAAATGGCGGATCTGCTCAGCAGGCACAGCCATCAGATGCACGAGTGGGAGATACATCCATCAGTACTCCAACCGTACTTCCAAAGGTGGGGTCATCCAGAGATAGACCTGTTCGCCACAAAGGAGTACGCAAAATGCCAAAGCTTCGCCGCCAGATTCCCACACCCCCAATCACAGGGCAATGCGATGTGGATGAACTGGTCAGGCAGATTTGCGTACGCTTTTCCCCCAGCACCTCTGATACCGCTGGTGGCACGCAAGCTCAGGCAGCACTCGATGACTCTCATCCTGGTTGCTCCGACGTGGGCTCGACAACCATGGTACACCACGTTTCTCGAACTGTCCGTGGTGCCGCATCAAAGGCTTCATCTCACTCCCAGCCTTCTGACGCAGAGCCATGGCGACATTCAGCACCCAGATCCGCAACAGCTCAACCTGGCGATCTGGCTCCTGAAGTCCTAGAGTTTGGCTACCTCAATCTTCCTCCCGATTGCATGAACATCATTCGGGAGGCAAGGAAGCCCACTACCAGAGCTTGTTATGCGGCTAAATGGAAGAGGTTTGTCATCTACTGTGCTAACCGCAATATTAACCCGCTAGATGCTTCCATTCAAAACATCATTTGCTATCTTTTCCACCTGTATCAATGCAATCTGGCATACTCTTCCATCCGCATTCACCTGTCTGCTATGGCAGCATACCTCCAGAATAGACAACACCTGTCACTCTTCAGGGTCCCTGCTATCAAGGCCTTTCTGGAAGGACTCAAAAGGGTCATTCCACCAAGGACCCCACCAGCTCCAGAATGGAACCTCAATGTGGTTCTTACGAGGCTGATGGGTCCTCCCTTTGAGCCACTGCACTCTTGTGAGCTTCAGTTTCTGACTTGGAAGGTTGCGTTCTTAGTAGCAATTACTTCGCTACGGAGGGTTAGCGAGCTGCAGGCGCTCACCATCCAAGAACCTTTCTTCCAGGTACATGCTAACAGGGTGGTGCTCCGCACTAACCCTAAATTCCTACCCAAAGTGGTATCCCAATTCCACTTAAACCAGACAATCGAATTGCCGGTGTTTTTCCAAAACCCAGATACGCTGGCGGAGCGCATGCTCCACACCCTTGATGTTAAGAGGGCCTTGATGTATTATGTAGACAGGACAAAAGATTTTCGCAAAACCAAGCAGCTTTTTGTTGCTTTTGCCACTCACCACAAGGGAAACGCTATCTCTAAAGCAGGGATTGCTAGGTGGATAGTGAAGTGCATTCAGATCTGTTACGCTAAAGCTAAGCGCACTCTCACTATCCCACCGAGGGCCCACTCCACCAGGAAGTTGGGGGCCCCTATGGCTTTCCTAGGTAACATTCCCTTAGAAGATATCTGTAGAGCAGACACATGGTCTACCACACATACTTTCACTAAACACTACTGTGTAGACGTGCATTCCAAACAACAGGCAGCTGTTGGTCAGGCTGTTCTAAAAACACTTTTTCAGACTGCTGCAGCTGGCACGGGCGGCCGCCGTTAATGGAGGGACTGCTATGTATTCTATGCACAGATATGAATTCAGCAGCCCACATGCCTCGAACTGCAAATGCTACTTACCAGTATGCATCTGTTCTTGGCATGTAGGGCTGCTGACATTCATATCGCCCACCCTCCTCCCCGGCGCCTGTCGCAGCTGCAGAATTCATTCATTTACATACATATGCTCATAGCATGGTCATCACTCACATTCTTCACTCCATCTCTGCCAATGGCTAAAAACAATCTGGGGATGGAGGCGATGCCCATGCGCACTGTAGTCCAGGGGAGGAGCCACCTATTTTGTGATACTTCGAAGACTCTTCCAGGACAACAATGTGCAATCATCCGGACCCAACACTAGGTGGCGATCTATGCACAGATATGAATGTCAGCAGCCCTACATGCCAAGAACAGATGCATACTGGTAAGTAGCATTTGCAATACATCGCCGCCCTTCCCAGTAGGGTGAGCGGCAACTGTCTCCATTGCGTCATGTCGTCTACTGCCTCTTTCATTATTCGTTCCACATTTCTCTGGAACGAGAGCTTTTTGTCCAGAGTGACATAGATCCCAAGGTACTGGAACCCCTCTGAGGTGGTGAGTAGACGGTCCGGCAACTTTACTCCCTGCACTGCTCCCCGCGGCGTATACAAGACTGATTTATGCCAGTTGATGGTGTGGCCTGCCATTGCCCCAAAGCCCTCTAACTCCCTGAACAATGTCCCTACGGAGACCTCGGGGTTCGTAATATATAACAATACATCGTCGGCATATAATGAAACTTTTTCCTGAGTATCTCCTGACTCATTACACGTGAAGCCATGGATCTCTGGGTTTTGTCGAATTTTGCCCGCCAGTATTTCTATGGTGAGAGTGAAGAGTAGGTGGGACAGCGGGCATCCTTGTCTGGTGCCCCTTTCCACACGCAATTCGCGTGATAAGCACCCATTCACTCGTACCCGCGCCTTCGGTGCAGCGTATAGCAGCCCTACCCACTTCTGAAAGTGTGGACCAAAACCAAACCTCCGCAACACTGCCATGAGAAAAGGCCAATGTACCGCGTCGAACGCTTTTTCAGCGTCCAAGGACAGGAACCAGTGCGGCTCCGTTCTATCTTGTATTTCTTGAAGCCAGTTGTGTGTCCGTCGGAGGTTGAGCTTTGTCGCTCTATCCGGCAAAAACCCGGATTGGTCTGTGTGTATAAGGTCTGGAACAACTGTCCGTAGGCGCGCCGCTAGAATTGTATATTTACAAAAAGGGGTGGTGAGGGACAGAGTCTCTGAATTAAACAGAATACTCTCACCCAGTCAAGAGATCAGGGCTAGATCCAACACCGTTTTTTAGCTCACTGCACCATCCCAGTTTCAGAACCTGGCTGTATGCAAATTAGTCTGTTCCTGTCCCAGTGCATGATGGGAACAGGGTAAACCAAACTACAAAAGCCAATTCTTACACTGGGAAGGAAACAAGCTACCGGGGACCGGTTTCTGGCATTTCAGCCGTCTTCGGCCCGGCTTGCTTGAATCCTGATGGTGCAATGAGCAAGGGACTCACATCTGAGTATACCCTTCCACGCTTAGGGTGGACAAAAAGAATTGTAGCCAGCACTTTCACCTCCATATTCAGAAGTGAGATGGGGCCGTACGAGGCACAATCCTCCTCCGGCTTGCCCTGTTTGTATATCGGCACTATGGTTGCCAACGCTAGATCTCGTGGGAGTCCCCCTAACTCGTAGGCTTCAACATACAGAGCCAATAGGTGAGGCGTCAATAGGTCGGCCGTCTTTTAAAAAAATTCTGCCGGGAACCCGTTGGGCCCTGGTGTTTTCCCCGTTTTTAATTTATTAATGGCCGTGGAGATCTCCTCCAGTGTGATTCCCGCCTCTAGTCGGGTGCTGAGTTCTACATCTAGTACCGGGATATCCACAGTTTCCATATATTGTAAGGCCTCGTCTACTGACCCAAGGTCTCTGCCTCTATAGAAGTTCTCATAGTGGACTGCGAAGGCGTCTGCTATGCCCCTGTCGGTAGTTTCCAGGCCTCCCCCATCCTTCCTGATTCTTTCCACCCACCTTGCAGCTCGTTCTTTCCTGCTAAGCCAAGCCAAGAGCTTGCCTGACTTGTCGCCTACATCATATAGGCGGTGTAACGTTGCTAGCGCTTGCGTCTTTGCCTCATTAGAGACCAATTCCCTATACTCCCTTTGTTTGTTGTGTAACTGCCGTAGTATACCTTCACCTTGGTGCACAAGGTAGTGCCTTTCTAGAGTCAGGATTTCAAGTTCTAACGCTGTTGCCTCCCTGTGTTGTTTGCTTCGCTCGTCTCTCAGTCTCCCTCTAAGTCTATCTCTTAACACAGGTTTCATGGCCTCCCAGAAGGTAATGTTAGAGTCCACTGAACCCTTGTTCTCCGCTACGTATACTTTTATGTCTGCCCTCAGACCCCGTACTATCTCAGGGGTTTGAATATCCCAGGCTGCCAAGCGCCATTCCGTCTCTCGCCTTTCTGTGTTTTTCCCTAATATCGCATATAGGGGTGAGTGATCTGATATTCCCCTCGCTTTGTACGTGAACTCATCTCCCTCCGACAGGTACTGCCTTGCAACAAAAATATAGTCTAGCCTGGAGAAGGTTGGGCCAGCGACATTTTTGCTGAAGATTTCGTGATTTTCAAGAATTAGCATCTCCCTTTGTTCATGGTTGTAAAATGGATTTACTCACTAACAATCATTTTTAAAAAAATATTTCATTTGAGCCCAGTTTTTTTATTTGATATAGTTTAAGAATGTGTTGCATCGTTTTTCTAAGCTTCAAGTACATTTTAAAGTCAGCTGCAGGACAAGGTAGGTGTAAGAGTCTCATTAGACAACACAGCATTTGTAAAGTTAGGTATTCTGTTTCCTGAAAGAGTAGTTAGCGGGGAGTAGGATTTTGAGAAAGTGTTTCAGAGGACCATTTATTCAGTCTGCAACGGGAGATGATTAGTGAACTGGATGATCAATCAAGTTAATGGATGAAGTTCAGATTGGTTGTGCTTTCTTGTGTGATGGTGATGAGATCAGTCTGCCATTTAGATGCTTTGCCATTTATAGATTTGTGGATCAGAACAAGTATTTATTTTACAAGTGTCTTTTCAAGCAATTGACACTGGAAATTGATTTGGCAGGAAACGTTTGGGGTATATCAAGTATTTATATAGTTGAGGAGTTAGTTCCTTAATGTAGGACATTACAGTAGTCCAGTGCAGGTGTAATTGAATCATTGTGTAATGTCCTAATGTCATATTTATACCGATTGTATATTCTTTTGATGGTGAAGTTGCGTGAGGATGTATTAACATAATTGTAACACTGCATTGACGGTTGCAGGTATGTGGAGGGATTGAGTCACTGAAACACCAAGGATGACAATTCTAGCTATTTGAGCTTGTGATATTCACATTCCTTTGTGATTGCAGACTTCATATTTCTGTTTTCTGAAGAACTAATGTCCCTCATCAAACATGAACAAGCATCCCAGCTTGCCTGTCACTGTTGAGAAACCTTTCAGTAATGTTTCTCTGATCTTCAGATATTGATCTGAGAATCTTATAATGATCAACCTGCCCTTATTGTTTGCCTGTCTTTGAATAAAGAGGTGCAGGTTTTGCCACCAAGTTGCAGAATGACTGGTCAATACTCCGGAGTGTTGTGTAGTGGCATCAGCAAATCTTGAGTTAGGTTCCAGTTCTGAAAATGCAGTGTAGCTGAAGTGCATTGACAAAGCAACTGTTATGTTCCCCGTGTCTGGGATAAATGAAAACACAGCAAATTAGGTCTGTGGTACTGCTAGTCTCATTATTGGATTAGCAGTATATGCATGTTGTTGGTCAGAAGTGATTTGGGCTGCAATAGCTGTTTGCCTTATCGGTGACAGATAAACACAGGGCCTATTCTATCCTGCTTGGGTTATGTTTTAACATTTTTAATAGGAACACACGGGCCCATCTGTTTACCAGTAAGGCGTATCGACAGCTGCTTGAAGGTTTTGAAATTGAAAACCAATATGTTGCAAGTTACATTGTAACATTCCTGAATATCTATTTTGCACTTGAAAACACATCATGAACTATGTCCCCCTTTGTCAGAGTTGGTCTGTGACACGAAAGGTTCCTTTTGTTAATTCCAACAGTTGAATTTGCTCCACTTCTCTTCTTTACTAAGGTTGTTATAATGTTTGAACTTGAGTCTTGTTAATGCAGTAGGAAAACGTGTGTCTTGACTAGGAAGTATGTATGATGTATATTTTTCCTGCAGCCAAGGATAGGAGTGAATCTTATTAAGTGTCCAAGCATTAAGATTACATAGTAACCTCAATCATAAAAGTTAATTAGTAATGCTGTCCGTGATTTCGGTGGAAGCCCTTCTTCCACATTCATTTTGCTGATTTTCATGGAAATTATTGTACAGCAACTTCTGATGCTGTTTGAACAGCAATCCTAGAATTGTATCTAAGCAAGCTTAATACCATGTAACGGTTTTTCAAGATTACAAACTTCAAAAATGCCAGATTTGACACACACAGCAGGAGGCAGTGCAAGTTAATTCTAAAACGAAATATTAAAGCAGGGTGTCCTTTCAGCTGAGGGTACCTTACAGGGTGCAAGTCTAAAGTTGTGGCTTACTGTGCTTGGCAGATAGTAATCCCTAAAAGTCTTATTAATAGCTAAATTTCTCTTGGTGATATCCCTATTTTAATTACTTGAAATCCAAAAGAGAATGGTGCTCAGTATACACATTTTTGAATGACCCCAAAGTGTCCAAATCCATTATTGCTCTAGAGACCTTGATTGTAGATTAAAGCCGCTGGATAGAAAACAAATAATACATGTTCCTCACCTACCTACAGAGAGATGTACAGAGCGATACACCTTATCCATCATGTGTAATGTGATCTACCACTTAAATTTAGCTTAGCTAATTTTAATCTTTGTTCTGGTTCTTTTTCTGTCATCCAATACCCTTAACTCCTTATTCCCTTTATTTTATGGTATGCTTAGCACAAAAATAATTTGCCTATATCTTGCATCTATTCATTTAATATTACATTTTAATCGGTCTTCTGCTTTAATCCCTGAAACTGTCTTAGGTTTGGTGAAGGTAGACCAAGCACATTGACTTTTCAAGCCATTGCCTAGATCTGTTTTTCTGGCTCTGCACCTGGCTGTGTGTGTTTTAGACAATGTGCTTCTGCATAAATTGATTTATGGCTTTGAAGGACAGGTTAAGGGGAGTGGGCCAGCATGTAACAGTTGTCCGTTGGCGAGTTTGAAGGAGTAGGTGGTTACCTGGGGTTGGAGCTTTAGTGTAGGCTTTTACTGAAAAATATGAGGATGCACTAATACGTTGTCTTTTCATTTCACCTGCAGGTGCGGATGACAACAACCTAAACTCTATCTTCTATGAGCACCTAACACGATCTCTGCAGCACACACTTTGCGGGGATCTGCTGCTCGGTCGCTGGGGCAATTATGCAACTGGTGACTGTTTTATCTTGGCCTCTGACTACTTAAATGCCTTGGTGCACATAATTGAGATAGGCAATGGCCTGGTCACGTTTCAACTTCGTGGATTAGAATTCAGAGGTCAGACTCATTCCTTATTTGGAGAATCCTGGTATTGTTCTATCAGTGTTGGGCTTTGATTATTCTTGCAGCCTAAGTGTTTCTCTGCTCCTGAATTTGACCTTTTGTAGCACATTGCCCTGGTAGTGGGGAGTGACTGATCTACTAGGTTATTGTCAGCTTGTAAGACTGACTTGCACCTCTGTAGACTCCACAGTCTTATCCTGCTTTGATGAACATATAAGTTCCTTATAGGGGATATGAAATCGATCTTATATTGGTGCAGCAGTGTAAGAAATTGGGTTATTCTTTAACGAAGGTAAGTATCCACCTCAGGTAATAATCAGTCCTTATCAGGGTGACCCCCCCAAAGTCACTAAGTAAATCTGAGGTCACTATTGTATGAAGCTGAAAGGCTTAACTTGGAGGCAATGTGTAAAGTATGTATACATTAACAGAACAGCAATAAGGCCAAAACTCAGAACACTACAAATCCCCAAAAATTTGAAAAAAGTCCAATTAAATAAATAAAATGACACCAAAATGACGAAAAGCCACTAAGGAACCGTAGACATGAGTTTTTAAAGTTTTAAGTAAAAAATAATGCCAAAATGCCAATGACACTCAGTGGTCATAGTAGAACAGGACTAGGGCACAAATGATTCGGACTGCGATGCAGTGCAGTTCAGATACACTAACCAGGTTTTTACTAGGCAAAAGATTTTACCTTATGACTTAAGTCTTTTAATCACAATCCATCAGGGGTATACTTCTAGAGCCCCAAAGGACCGCAGGAGAGTAACTTAGACTCGCAAAGTTTCAGCAGAGTCCAGTCCAGATCCGGTTGCCACTGATAAGCTGTGTGGTCGTAGAAAAGACCAGTTGTAGCTTGCTTGAACAGGAAGTAAGCCTTATGACCCTTGAAGTCCCCTTCTTTGTTCTGGGTACAATACAAGGGGGTGCCTGGAGATGACACATTTATGCCTGGCACAAGCTAGTGGGTGGGAATGACCACTGGGCCTGCCCTAAGCAATGGTGTAAAGGTTTCAGTTGGCTACCCCTAACCACTTTGGGCATTTTCAAGATAGCAAACTTCTTCAACTACACTAAACGTGGGCTCTGAGGGATGGGAATGTGTGTAAACAGTGTACTATGTTAATCCCATTGTACTCTCACTTCTAACACTCACTAAAATCCAGTTAAAAAAAGTTCCTGTACCTACAACAAACTCAGAGGCAGACATCTGGTAGAACAAAGCTGAGTTTTCCAGCAACCAGACCATGGATACACAAGAACTGTTTTGGCATCCTGTCCTTGCTATTTGAAGTGTGCCCTAGGTGTTATAGGTAAAACCCAAATACAAAAACAACAAGGTGATGGATGGAATGCTTGAAATAATCTTAGCCACATGCAGTTGCATGGGCCTCATCCTAATACATAATTATTTGCTTTCCTTGCCAGCTCAGTTTGGACTCGGCCATATGCAGATCAGTCTTGACCCTGTTCCTCATGGGAACAGTCCAGCCCAAACTATAAGGCCAGGTCCTTTCTGAATCAGAACACAAGCAACCCAGGTCCTGGCCTGGCAGTTTGGGCAGCACTGTTCCCATGAGGAGCAGGATCAAGACTGATTTGCATATGGCTGCGTCTAAACTGGGGTGGCATGATGAGCAAAAAAACAACCAGTTGGGAAGTTTCCCCAAGCGATTGCCAGTGGCTTAGATTAATTCAAGCATTCCATCCATCACCTTGTTGTTTTTCTGTTTGATACCCAGAGTGGGCCAGGTATGGCCAGATGTGGGTCCCGGGCTCACTGTGCCACTGAAACCAAGCTATATCTGGCTGAAAAGCCCTTACTAGGGCAAAACTGGTCGTAGGTTGCTTGTGTTCCAGTTCAGGGAGGCCCCTAGCCTGGCAGTTCGGCCTGGACTGTTCTCATGAGGAGCTGACTCAAAACTGATTTGCATATGGCTGGGTCCAATTGAGCTGGCATGGTGGGCAAAAAAACAATGGATTGGCATGCGGCCTGCCGATTGCCAGTGGCTGAGATTGATTTGAGTGTTTCATCCATCACTTCGTTGTTTTGCATATGTAAAGCAAATGTGTCAAACCGGTTTAAACACTCAAGCAGGATTTGACACTAATGTCAAAAAGACGCCTACTGTGTTTGAAGCCTGCCTAGCTAGGACGGGACAAAATAGAGGGGTAGGCATTGGTGTTAGCTACATCTGCTTGTTACAGGGTCAGCCTTTTTGAAGTTAATCAAGTTCCTGGGCCCAGCCCACAGGCTAGCCTGTCAAGGGAGCAGAAATCCTCCCTCCAACCAAGGCATTTTGTCCCTGTGCTGGGAGCCACTTCACACCTTACTAAAGCGCTATTCAGGTGTCCGTTGGTGCTCATGCAAATAAACCCCCAGAGACTTTAAGCAGGGAAAAGGTAACTTTCTAAATGTATATTTTTCTTAATAGATATACTGAATTAATCTGCTAGAGACATCTAGCTACAGATTGCTTACCTTTAAATTTCCCAAGCGTCAGACTGTATTCCGAAGATTTATTTGTGCGCAGTACCCCTGCTTGCTGGTAGGTGATGTAGATTGGCATGGCGTCGATTGGCTCCGCATGGCATTGTCCACACTGGAAGTGACGTCCGCATCACCTACATAGGTGCCACCTTAGCGCGCTGACATCATTTCTCTTCTTTATGGCCAGTTAGCGATTATCCGGAAACAGAGCTACTCCTCTGTCTGTTCTTGACAGACTTTTTTTCAACATTTTGTTGAAACTTTTTTGAGGAAATACTTCCACCTGGTGTGTTGAGGGATGTCTTCGAAGAAGACCGTGTGAGAAAGCGCCCTCTTTCTTGCATGATATGCTCCCACTTTTTGCTAAATTGTTGATGTACTTTGACTGAGTGTGCCCTGGGCTCCTGCCAATCAGGTACCCAGGGCCTGTGTTCCTTCCCTAAAACTGCATTGGAGCCTAAACCCAATTGGCATCTCTGGCCACATGTCAGTCCCTGGACAGTGGTACCCTAGGTACCCAGGGCACTGTGACCAGAGAAGGCCCCTAAGGGCTGCAGCACTTATTGTGCCACCCTTGGAGGCCTTGTACCCTGACACACACACACTGCCTTGGCAGGCTGCGTGTCTTGGTGCAGAACAAACCAAAGAGTCGAAATGGCGCTCATCCCTGTGTGCCATGCCCACAAAACACTGCCCTGGCATACATCAGTCACCCCTCTAGCTGAGTGCCCTACGCCAGTGGGAGGGGTACAGGTGCATGAGACCTGTGCCCCTTACAGTGCCCAGGTCCATTCCTGAGCATTGTAATTGCAGTGCTGCTATTAAGAGTATATGGTGCTGGTAGGTTGTCATTACGAACTCCACAGCACCATAATGGCTACACTGAAGACTGAGAAGTTTGGTATCAAACTTATCAGCACAATAAACCCACACTGATGCCAGTGTGGGAATTAATGTAAAATGCACGACAGAGGGCATCTTAGAGATGCCCCCTGAAACTAACCCACGACCAGCGTCCTGACTGAGAGGCTGCCTAGGCTGCCACACAGCAGACATGTTGCTGGACCCCTGGGTCGAGAGCCATTTGCTCTCGTGGGCCTGCAACAATACACATCCTGGGGCGAGGTACTAGGTCTCATTCCCCAGGATGGGCAGGGGAAGCTTCAAAGGCATGCCGCCTTTGTGAGCTTTTCAAGACCCCTTGCTGTACTCAGCAACTGGCCCCCGTTGGTTCTGACCCCCCCACTCTGGCGGGAAGATCGGCAGGAAAACCAAAGTGAGGAAAGAGGGTGTGCCAGCCTCTGCCAACCCCGCCCCTCAGGTGGGGGAGGTGAGTTGAAGCACAATCCCGGGCTCTCACCATCTTGAGGATGGGGAGCCCTACCCAATCAGGACTAGGCTCCTGCCCCTCTCCCACTGGAGAGTGGCTGGATAGGGGGTGTACCCACCGCAGGGAATGGACTCATTGGTCCCTGACATTTACCTACCTGTAAAACCCCTACATTTAGTATTTAGGGGCACCCTGAACCTTCCTTCCTCAGATCCTGATTCCTAAACTACATGAAGACCAGCCGTGCAGCTGCTAACAAGAGGACAACACCAACTGACTTGGCCCCAGCCCTGTCGACCTTTGAACCTGCTCCTGCTAAACCCCAGTATCACCTGTGATCAGCAACCTCAAAAACCCCTGAGGATCTGACTGCCTTGCTCAACTAAAGACTGGGACTCCCACGAGCAGTGGTTCTGCTCAAACATCTAGCATCCTGGTGCCAGCCAGGAACCGCGAATCCAGCACACTCTGCACCCGCCGAGCCGGGCCCTTGCCCGAGTCAACAAAGACCACGAAGACGCCCCCCTCTGCGACTGTGACCAAGAATCCTGCACCAAAGGACTCCCCTCGACGCTCCTGACGACACCTGCAGCCGCAACACCAGGGACCCCCCCCCCAACCGCGACCAGCAGAGGGTAATATTTCCCGATGCCTAAAGGCACCCCTGCACCCGGCGCCCCATGGCCCCCTGAGCCCAACTCCTGGGTGTCTACCCAACCTACAGCTTCCCAGCATACCCCTCGAAGTGGTGGTTGCAATTGAAGAATCTCCGTCCCAGAGCTTGCAGCCTTTGTTCGTCACGCAGCTTTCCCATTGAAATCCATTGGGCGCCCGACGACCCAAAAGCACCCTGCACCCAGTGTCGCTGGGAGTGCACCATCTGTTCTGTTCGACTTCCCCACTTGCCCTGAGCAAGTGACAAGGAGCTCCGCTGCCTGCCTGCTAGCAGCCACCAACCAAAGGCCCTCTACCCGCCATAGGCTAACATTGGGCCTACTCCCTCTGCACCCGGCTGCCTCTGTGCCGCTGAGGGTTTAACTACTGTACCAACCTGAACCTGGGAGACCCGAGTCTTGCCCCAGAACCTCAACTCTGCCAGTTGAGTACTTACCTTAAAGCCGATAACTTGCTTTTTCTCCATAGGGTAACATTGACTGGTTTTCACTTGGAAATTCTTCTAAGTGTGGAGTTTTGAAACTTTGAAATATTCACTAAAAATCACCAGATCAACAAAATTACAAACCAGAAGAGATCCCAGTGCTGGATCCAAGTACCCAGCACTGACCAGAAAAAGTAATTACAACAGTGATTTTCCGATAACCTAATTTTCCTCCATAGGATAACATTGCCTGGTTTTTGCCAGAAATTCTTCTAAGTGTTGATTTTTGCAACTTACAAATAGTAATTAAAAATCGCCTGTATAACAAAAACGATTTCCTTCAACTGTTTCCAGGAAATACACCAGGGTTGAATCCAGGATCCAGCCCTGAGCAAGAAAAACGTTTGTAAAGTAAATGTTATTGCAGTTTGCTTAAAATTCCAATTGAGCTCAATGTTCTAATTGTGTTGAGATTGTGTTGCCTATAGCAACCAGTGTATCTATTGCATTCAAAAGTCTACTGCTCATTGAAAGTATTCAACTGTAGCTTCTCGTTCTGAGAAAGTATTTTCATACCAACCTGTGATTCTAAAATAAAAAACAATATATTTTTATATACAAAACAATTACCTAGAGTTCAGTTCTTGAGTGTGTGAGACCATTTGCTGACTGAGTGTGTACATCAAATGCTTTACACTGTCCTCTGAGTCTGCCTTACTGCTCGACCAAGCTACCACTTTAGAGAGTAAGGTTATATCTAACTTTAACCTCTGCCAAACCTCTGGGGACTGCTGGATTCTACACACTGTACCTTACTTTGGTGCAGTATATGCAGAGCCACTTTCTTACAGATAGGTTTTAAACAGGGTGGCGCCTGTCACCGTTCCATGTAGGTTACAGATACTCCTCGTGTATATGTGGTTTCTCAAGCTTGACAAAGTCTCCAGGTCATGCTCCAACTACCGGATTATGGCACCGAGTCACCGAGGGAGTGGTCCCTGAAGCTGCTAGCACCGGGCGACGACTCCGAAATCCTGATCGAGAGGGAGGTCGCGGGACCGTTCCAGGATCCCCAAGAAATCTTCTTCCTACCCCCACCTCCACTCCCGGTCCTCTGGCCAATCGGAGGGAAACAGAAGTGGGGAGCGCAGATTCCACGCTCCACTCCCAGGTGCACTGCATAACTGGATAAACAATCCAACCAACTTTTCAACGTTCCACATTTCTCCAAATTAATCCAGTGATCAACAGTCTTTCCAATGTTTTTCTCCTTTTCCCCACATCCATAACATAATGTATTTTGGAGGCTTTTCATATTTGCGTGTGCCCATCCGGACTTCTTCGAAAATACGATCCGAAAAGACAACAGGTAGTTCAGAGCAGCATCTCTTTATTTCAAACCCAATGCATTTCGGGCTGTAACATCAGCCCTTCGTCGGGGGTCACTATAAAATTAATTACAGGAAAATTCATCATTGCCAGATAATAACGTTTTCCACAACACACACAAGAATCTATACTTCAACACTAAATTATTCACTTTTGTGTTTCCAAGAATCTAAAATAGTGCCTAATCACCATGATCATCGTAATCCACCCTGCAAGCATGAAAATAAACATGAAATAAACATATACTACCGCATGTCCCCTTTAGTTTTGTGGTGTCACCCTCTTACTGCACAAAGCATGCTCTAAATTCATCTTTCACCTTCTACTAAATACCATTCTTCCTCCGTGTTCTAATAACGGGTTTATATGCAGCACTGAGCACACAGCAGTTCAAACTCTCCTTACACGTTCCTTTCTCCCATGTTACCCCTCTCTCCCGATCAATGCGGAAAACTCCCCATTTTAATACAATCTGTATGAACCGCATTTCTCTTTGCACCCGTGCCCCTACGTTCTGAATAGCTCAGCTTAACGCTTTACCTGCTCACTCTTTTTCTTCTGTTCGCTCGGCAAACGCTTTAAGCAACCAAGGAATTCTCGCGTGCCTGGCCCTGCATTCGAGCCCCATTAAGAGTTTGCATGCTCCGCCCCCCTGTAAACAAACCAACAGATCACCTGAAACTACTTATGCTTCATTGTGAACTACGCGACCCACCATGCACTTGTTTATGGAAAGAAGCAACAATCGTCTGTGTAATAAACATCATAATTTTCATTCTTTTCGGTGCAATGTCTGTAATATATCAAGTGTTGTTCTTTTTATTTGCTCTCACACTATGAACATAATTACTATGAACATGATTACTGTCTTGAACTTTGCGTTTTCCCAGATGTGGAATATTCAATCTATCTCACTCTTTATTAAAAAATTTCTTTTGTCCCGGGTGCAAAACCAACATTTTGGCAATTATATTTATATCCTGAAAGGGGTGGTATACACACCATATTTCTTAAATGTTAGTCTATTATAATCAACCTTCTTAGCGTATTGCGTGCAAAACTGGGAAGTGCTAGCCCTACAGCACTGTAAATGATACAGAAGTGGGGAGCGCAGATTCCACGCTCCACTCCCAGGTGCACTGCATAACTGGATAAACAATCCAACCAACTTTTCAACGTTCCACATTTCTCCAAATTAATCCAGTGATCAACAGTCTTTCCAATGTTTTTCTCCTTTTCCCCACATTCATAACATAATGTATTTTGCAGGCTGGGCACACAGAAGTGTATCATTTACAGTGCTGTAGGGCTAGCACTTCTCAGTTTTGCACGCAATACGCTAAGAAGGTTGATTATAATGGACTAACATTTAAGAAATATGGTGTGCATACCACCCCTTTCATGATATAAACACAATCTGAGGGAAAAGCACAAGACACCCAAGAAGTTTGAAGCATACTTCAACCTCTCCTCGTCCGTTGGCCCCCGCAACGAAGGAGCATTGATGTTTGAGGCACTGTTCTTCGAAATAGTTGCATGGGTAGGCTCCAAGCCTCCCACCCTTTTCAGGAGCCAGAGTGACCTCCGCTCAAGTAAATTAATTGCGCCGAGTATTTGAGTGGCCCAACACTTCCAGCGCACCTTCGAGCCGTGGGGTTAGAGGGGGCCTTATTGGGCTCTGAGCCAGCGGCTCCAGCCTTGGTTCTGACTGGCGCCCATAGAACTAATCATGGATCCAGACTGGTCCCTGTTGTGTCATCAGGACCTTCCCTGGCCTCTACGCCAATGCTGCCGATGCTGTTGGCATTCACCTCCAGCGCCAGCCGCATTCTGATACCTGACGAGTCTGGAGTCGGAACTGCAAAGACTGACGCAACTGCCTGCCCCGACTGGACCCCTGCATCCTATGTTGGAGCCCGAGCCACATTCTAAAGGGCTAGGCATGGGAGAAGAGTGGAGGGGTCACTGGACCCTTTAGAATGCCAGTTGGAAGGTGATATGCACTGGTGTGAGGAACTCTGAGAGGCCAGTGGTCTGGACATTGGTATGCTTTCTCTCCCTACCATGGCTACAGAGGAGGAAGTGTTTTATTCCATGGTGGTGAAGAGCGCAGCATCGGTCCTGAGTGTTTAATTGCCCTCTATGGCAGTCAAGACTAACATCTTGACCGAAGTACTGCGGCCTGGAGCTCCCTCTTCTGAACCCTTGCTTCCTTTTAATGAAACAGTGACGGAAGTCCTATTGAGAACACGGTCCAAGTCTGTACAGATGCTTCTGTAAAGAGGATAATTACCCGCCGCCACTTCCAAGCACCTGGGGACATGGGTTTCCTTACTCATCACTCCATCCCTGAGAGTATGTTAGTCCCAGCCTCTACATCCCATGGCACATTCTTTGCCGCACCCCGGGACAGGGAATCCAAGAGGCTTGACAGCTTGGGGAAGATGTTTTCTTCCATCAGCCTTGCGTTGTAGTTTGTAAACACAGCAGGCTTATTGGGCTGCTACTCCCACACTCTGTGGGACACGTTGCGCAAGTGCAGACACATGTCCCGGAGGAGGCCCGAGCCATGCTCTCCCAAGCAGTGAAAGATGGTAGAGATGCAGCAAGGTTTACCATTAGGTATGGTTTGGCAGAGCTGTTTCAATGACAGTGGCGCCTCATACCATACCTTGCTGAGAACATCTGGTTTTTCAGGGGAAGTCCAGACTTACCTCATGGATATGCCCTTTAATGGCAAGCGTCTCTTCGAAGACAAGGCAGAGAGTGCTGGAGCACTTTAAGGACTCCCGGCCCACAGCCAAGTCCTAGGGCCTGTCAGCCTATTGCGCCTTTTGTGTCGGAGGAGTTGGTTTTCAACTGCATCAACCCTACTCCATTCACCGCCCCATGCCAGTTGCCCAGTCTGTGAGGGAGGCGGTTCATATCGGCCCATGGGTTGGGTAGCCAAAGGCCTGCCACAACCACCAATCCTGCCACAGCCTCTAAGCTCCTAATGTTGCCCTACAAGATCATGGGCGGAAAATTGGTGGCTGAATCCCCCATCATCTCCACCACTGGCAGTCCATAACATCAGACAGGTTGGTGTTATATATTATTTGAAGGGGCTAGTCCCTTCTGTTCAAATCCTTCCCTTTCCCTATGCCTCCCATTTGCGGTCAGCTGACAGAGGATCATTTGTCCTTGCTCTGTGAGGAAGTCGCATTTCTCTTGGCCAAGGGAGCCATAGAGAGGGTTCCGGTATCAGTAAGACAGTGGTTGGCATTCTCACTGCTTTCTGATTCCCAAAAAGAACTAAGGACTTTGCCCTTTCTTATATCTGAGAACCCTCAACATCTTCCTTAAAAAGGAGAAGTTCAAGATGCTTACTTTGGCTCAGGTATTGTCTGCCCTGGACCCAGGAGACTGGATGGTAGTGTTGGACTTGCAGTATGACTATTTCCATAGCCCTGTCCTGCCTGCCCATCGGCGTTACCTGCGGTTTACGGTAGGCTACTGTAAGAAGCTGGCTCTGTATATACTATACCAAAGTAAGGTATAGTGTGCACAGAGTCCAGTGGATCCCCAAAGTCTTACAGAGGTAACCGTAGATAATACCTTACTCTCTATTTGTGGTCGTGTGTGCTAGCAATAAGGCTTTATCAAAGGGTAGAGTTAAACATTTATTGTACACACTCAGGCAAGAAATGATATCACACACTCAAAGACTGACCTCGGACCAATTGTATGTATCACAAATATTTCTTTGTTGTATTTTTATTTATAGAACCAAGCAGGACTTAGTACATGTAAATATGATTGTACTTTTCAAGACAGATTAAATTATGACACAAAAAAAGCAAGCTGGCTGAATAATTGTGTTTCTTACAGGTTTGCAAAAATGTGCAAATGCAGTTGTAATTACTTTTGATTACTTTTCGGATTACTTTTTCTTCTGTGTGATATGCCTAGATATCACACTGGGACATTTCCTGTATGAAAGGTAATTAAGTCAGTTTTTCTCAAAACACAGTTTCTTAGGTTTTCATGCAATTTTCAACTCCACACTTCGAACTTTTGCCACAGTAAAACAGTCAATGCAGTCCTATGGGAGAAAATCAGGTTACCAGTTTAGACGTAAGTAATTGGTCTTGGGAGGTGGGTTTCTGGGGTTAGAACCATGGTTCCCCCAGGGTCAAGGATGCACTCAAAGCGCAGCACCCTCAGCGGCACTAGGGCAGCCAGGTGCAGAGTCCTAAGGCCCAATGTTATCCAATGAGCAATGGGGAGCCTCCGGATGGTCGCTGCTCACAGATACGCTACTTGGATGTGGGAGCAAAGCTCCTAGGGTTTAGCTCAGGGCAAAGGGGGTATCAAAGGTAGACCACAGCGGTATAGGGGCGGCCGGGTGCATGCTGCTGGATTGATGTTGGGAGCCTTGTTGATTTTAATGTGGAAGCTCCGATCAGAACAAACGCTGCAGGCTCGGGCACGAAGATCTTCTGGAGGCCACAACTGGTTGGAGATGTAAGTTGGGATGTCGAAGGATGCCGGGACTCCGTCGGTTGGGCCACTCAAGGCCGTGGGGCATCAGGTGCAGGGGTGTCTTTTGGTGTCTGGTTTTCCTTACTGGCTTCGGTTGCAGTCAGCGGGATCCTCCAGATAGGGGCTGCAGGCATTGTCGGGAGACCTGAGGTAGGTCCGGGATCACCGGATCCCAGGTCAGGATTGCTGGGAAGATCTCCTCGTGATATTCGGCCACCCTAACTCAGGCCGTGGGCATCGGATGCAGAGTGGTGCAGACTCGCCAATTTGGACAGAGACAGAACCACAGTCTATTAGTGAACAAATCCGGTCCTCCTCCTCCTCCTCCTCCTTTCTTCCTCCTCCTCCTCCTCCTCCTCCTTTCTTCCTCCTCCTCCTTTCTTCCTCCTCCTCCTTTCTTCCTCCTCCTCCTTTCTTCCTCCTCCTCCTTTCTTCCTCCTCCTCCTCCTCCTTCTTTCTTCCTCCTCCTCCTCCTCCTCCTCCTTTCTTCCTACTCCTCCTCTCTTCTTCCTCCTCCTTTCTTCTTCCTTCTTTTTTCCTCCTCCTCCTCCTCATCCTTCTTCTCTTTTCTTCCTTCTCCTCCTCTTTTCTTCCTCCTCCTCCTCATCCTCCAAGATAACCCTTTGAGTGCATTTGGCATTAAATACGACACTGGCATCCGTGTGGGTTTAATTTGCTTAAATGTTTGATATCAAACTTCCCAGATTTCAGTAAAGCCATTAAAGTTCTGTGGAGTTCATAATGACAAACTCCCGGACCATGTACTCTTCATGGCTTTACTGCACTTGCAATGTCTAAGAATGTACTTAGACACATGTCTAAGAATGTACTTAGACAGGGCTCATGCACCTGTATCTTCACCAGTGGCGTAGTGCACCCAGCTAGAGGGGTGGCTCACCTATGCCATAGGCAGTGGATTGTAGCCATGGCACACAGGGATGTGTGCCATGTCGACTCTTCACTTTGCTCTGTACCAGAACACACACCCTGCAAGGGCAGAGTGTGTGCGTTAACCCCTTCCCTGCTCATGACGAGCTCAGCTCATCATGAGGCACAGTGGAGCTGTGCTTATGACGAGCTGAGCTCGTCATGAACAATGGTAAATCTTACTTTGCTGCACAGGAAGGGAAAACCTCTAGCAGCCAAGGTTTTAAGGTACAGGGCCTCTAAGGGTGGCATAATATGTGCTGCAGTCCTTAGAGGCCTTCCCTTGTTACAGTGCCCTTCGTACCCATGGTACATTTTAGAAGGGACTTACATGTGGCCAGTGAGTTGCCAATTGGGGCTGCAACAGTAGGTACAGTTTTAGTGAAAAAACATAGGTCCTGAGTACCTGGTTGGCAGGAACCGAGGGCACACTTTGTCAAAGAGCATCAACATCAGGCAAACAGTGGGGGGCAACCATGCAAAAAGGAGCACTTTCCTACAGCCACAAGCACTTTCAATTCATCATCCTCCCTTTTGGCCATGCCACCGCCCCTCGGGTGTTCACCAAGGTGATAGCGGTGGTCGCAGCTCATCTGTGCAGATCAGGGTTTCCAGTCTCCCACTATCTCAACGACTGCCTGCTGAAGGCGGGATCGCCCCAGGGTGTCATCCCTCACCTCCAGACCGTTGCGAACCTTCTGCATTCGCTGTGGTTCACTATCAACATGTCAAAGGCACACCTGACTCCTTCTCAGACGTTCCCCTTCATCAGGGCTCTTCTCTACACAGTGTAGTTTTGGGCTTATCCTCCCAAGCAGGAAGTTCAGGGTATGATACCAATGTATCAGCCTGTATCCTGGATTTTGCTGCGAATGACTGAGTCTGCTAGGCCTCATGGCCTCTTGCATCCTGCTAGTGACATTCAAATGACATATGCAGAGTCTCTTGTGGGACCTAAAGTTCCAGTGGGCGCAGCACCAGGATCATCTCTCCGACATGATCAGATCTCAGAGGAAACTACAAAGGATCTGCAATTGTGGATAACAAACAGCAGAGGCAGAACTCTCTCTCCCTTCCCCAACCAAATCTCACAGTAGTGCCAGATGTGTCATTCCTGGGATGGGGCAGCCATGTGGTAGAGGTGGAGATCAGATCATTCTTTATTTATTTATTTATTTATTTTACGTAATTTTTATAGCGCAACAAATACCCTGGGGTGTCTCGGCGCTGTGGAGCTACTGGGGTCAGTCATCCTCTCACTGGTTAAATAACCACGTTTTTAAGAGCCTGCGGAAGCTCATCAGGTTCGGGGCAGTTTTGATGGAATGTGGCAGAAGATTCCAGAGTTTTGGGGTGGCCACCAAGAAACGTCTATCTCCCCAGGTGGCCGTTCTTGTGCGTGGCACAGTGAGGAGGTTGGTATTGGCCGATCTTAATTGCCGTCTAGGAGTGTATGGCTGAAAGGCTTCCGTCAGGAACCTGGGTCCTATGCCGTGTACTGCCTTATATGCAATGCAGAGGGCCTTGAATTTAATGTGGCTCTCTACTCTCAGCCAGTGGAGTTGACGAATGCCAAGAGTGGTGGAGTTGCGGCGAGGAATGCTCAGGAGAATCCTGGCTGCCGCATTCTGGATGGATTGTAGCTTTGTTATGACACGCTTCTGGGTATGGAGAAAGAGAGCGTTTCCATAATCCATTTTGGAGAAGACTAAGGTAGAGACCAGAGTCTTCCCAGCTGAGGGAGGGAGATAAGGCAGCAGCTTCTTAATCTTTTTCAGAATAAAGAAAGAAGACGACACAACCTTGTTTGTATGAAGGTCAAATACCAACTTGCTGTCAAAAATGATTCCCAGGTTTCTGGCTTTTTCCACTGGGATAGGTGGATAGCCGAGCTTTTCCGGCCACCAGTTAGAAGACCATTCTGGAGAGAGTTTTCCAAAGGTCATAACCTCGGTCTTGTCCGATTTGAGCCTAAGACAATTAGAGGCCATCCAGGTACTGACCTCAAGCATAGCTCTCTGGAAGTTGGCTGCCACAGCGCAGCCGTCCTTATGGATGCCCAGGACCAGCTGGGTATCATCTGCATAAGATGTTAGCCGTACTCCATGTGCCTTTATTACCCTCGCTAAGTCTGCTACATAAATGTTAAATAGCATGGGACTTAGCGAGGAACCTTGTGGGACTCCACAGGGGAGTGCAGAGGTGGGTGAATAGAAATCTCCCAGCCTTACAGTCTGGGTACGGTCTGCCAGGAAAGATGAAATGAGATCCTTGGCCAGACCGCTTATGCCCAGAGCTGTGACACGGTCGACTAGGGTGACATGGTCGACCGTGTCAAAGGCCGCTGACAAATCCAAAAGGATGAGGACAGCCGCCCCCCCTGATCCATGATCGCCCTGATCTCGTCAGAGGCCTTAATCAGGGCGGTCTCTGTCCCATGCCCTTTCCTAAAGCCAAACTGCGATTCATCGAGAAGTTGGTGGGTCTCAACGAACTCTGAAAGCTGTCTATTCATCATGGATTCGCATACTTTGGCGGCAAAGGGTAGACACGCAATGGGTCTATAGCTGGCAACGGCTGTAGGGTCTAGGGAGGGTTTTTTCAGAAGGGGTTTTATAACAGCCTTCTTCCATATACTAGGAAATTGGCCTGTCTGAAATGCAGTGTTGCAGATCTCCATAAGGGGGCGTGCGATCACCTCTGTGAGTTTTTGCATCACAGTAGGAGGGCAAGGGTCCAAAGGGGAACCCGATTTAGTGGATGAAATGAGAGTGATAACGTCATCAAGTGAGGCAGGTGAAAAACATAAGAAAGGGTCATAATTATGATGAGAAGGTACCTCTTTCACACTACCGCCTCTGTGTTCAGTTTTAATATCCCCCTCAAATGAAGCATATATATCTGCCACCTTTGTGGTGAAGAAGGTGGATAAATCATTACAAAAGATCTGTGAGGGCTCTACCCCAGGGCCAGAGGGGGGGGTGGACAGAGTCGTAACAACGGAGAACAGCTCTCTGGCAGAGTTGGCGGCGGTTTCAATTTGTGCCGAAAAAAAGACCGTTTTTCGGGCTACAATTGCCTTTTTGTAAGTCATAAGGGCATCTTTATAAATTTGTCTGGCTATGGGGCAGTAAGCTTTTCTCCATCGCCTTTCTAGGTTCCTACAGTGTTGGCGATGGAGTCTTAAATCTTCATTATACCAGGCAGCCGAAGGAGATGCTCTGTTAGGTCTCGTAAGTTTTTCTGGGGCCTCTAGATCGGCGGCACTTCGGATCCAATCTTGGAAATCTGTAGCTGATAGTGCTGAAGAATTTCCTCCCTGAGGATGGGAGGAGGCAAGGGACTCTAGCATCTGAGGAATGTCAGCGTTTTTCCAAGCACGTGTCCCCACCCTAATTCGGGGTCTCGGAAGTGAAGGATGTAATGCCCGTATATTTTGCTGAAATATAATAGCCCTGTGGTCTGACCACGTGATGGGAATGATGTCCAGCACAGAGATGTCAGGATCATTAGTGAACAGACCATCAAGGGTATGTCCAGCTTGATGTGTAATGCCCTTAACTAATTGGTGAAGTCCTAAATTAGCGAGGTCAGTCGTTAGTTGAATTGTATCAGAATTATCCTTCTCTTCCAAATGAAAATTTAAATCTCCAATGGTCTGGTCTCCAATGGAATCTGTACTCAACATAAACATGCTGGAGCTCCAAGCGATCCAGCTTCCATTGAAAGCCTTCCTACCCTCCATTAAGGTTAGGCTGGTTCAAATGTTCACAGACAACATCACTGCCATGTGGTACTGCAACAAACAGGGCGAGGTGGGGATTGGACCCTGTGCCAAGAGGTCCTGCATCTTTGGAAATGGCTGGAATAGCAGGGCATATCCCTGGTGGTTCAAAACCTTGCAGGTTCCCTGAACCCCAGGGCAGAAAAACTCACCTATCGATGTCTTGCAGATCACAAATGATGCCTCCATCCGAACGTGGCGTAAGGTCTCTTTCAGCAGTGGGGAGCACCTTGGTTCGATCTGTTCAGCTCCGTAGAACGCGCAATGTCAGCAGTTTTACGAGCTGGAGTTTCCAATGCAGCTCTGACTCTCAGATGATTTTCTTCTTCAGTGGAGCTCAGGCCTTCTGAACGCCTGCCTACCCATACCACTTCTTCCCAGAGTTCTCAAGAGATCAGGAACAACAGGTCCCAAGGCATCCATGTGGCTCCGGACTGGGTACGGAGAGTGGTATCCAGAGTGTCTCCGCACGATCATCGATCATCCAATCAGGCTGCCTCTTTAGGAGGATCTTCTCTCGTTGCAGCAGCGGAGGGTTCTCCACCCGAACCTGTCAACTCTTCACCTTCTTGCATGGAGATTGAGCAGCGACAGTTGACAGCTTTCGACCTTCCACCCAAAGTCTGCATTGGTTTTCTAGCAGCCAGGCGTCCCTCCACCAAAACGGTGTACGCCTGCTGGTGGAACAAATTTGTATTGGACAGAAAAGTTTCTTGACCCTCCTTCTTTTTATCCTTACACAGCAGGGCTCTGCTCTGGGTACTTTACAGGGTTACATTTCTGCTCTGTCTGCCTTTTTGCGACTGCCAGACCAACCCTCTTATTTTGAGTCCCCTATTGTACATTGGTTTCTCAAAGGTCTCGTACATATCTTACTACTGCCTCCTTTCATTTTGCCTCTGTGGGACCTTAATTTGGTTCTCACATTTCTGATGCGTGCTTCCTTCGAGCCTTTTCATAATTGTCCCCTCTGACTGCTCACCATCAAGACAGCCTTTCTAGTGGCAATCACATCTGCCTGGAGGGCGAGTGAGTAGCAAGCGTTATCATCAAGCCTCCATTCCTGTCTATATTTCCAGACAAGTTGGTGCTTAGTGCTAGGGTTTCTTTCCTGCTGAAAGTGGTAGCACCATTCCATGTGGGCCAATCCATCACCTTGCCCACTTTCTACCCTCCTCCACACCCCTCAAAAGAAGAGGAACGACTCCGAAGTCTGGACTGCACTAGAGAGTTCCGGTGGACAACCAACTCTTCGTAGGGCATGTTGGAGCGAAAAAGGATCGGGCACTACAGAAGCAAACCATTTTGCACTGGGTCGTTCTCTGTATTTAATCTGCCACACTCTGGCCAAAAAGCAGCCCCCGAGGGCTTAAAGCAGTGGTCCCCAAACTGTGCGCCATGGCTTCTTGGGGAGCCATCAAACCTAGCCAGGGGAGCAGCGCACCAAGCACTTTAATGCATTTAGTGTTGAAGGAGCTGTTGGCTTTCAGTTAAACTAATTAGACTTAAACGCATTATGTTGATTTGTAAGTGAAATGCTTAAAGCTGTTAACGTAGTGCTTAATTGATGGCATGACGAGGGAGATGACCTCCATATCTCCCTTAATCCCCATGTTCCAACACTCGCAAAGTAAGCGGAAGATGCCCGATTTATTTTGTTAGATTCGTTAATAGTTTTTTTTTTCAAATGCATTTTACGCCAGTACAAGTTATCAGGAAAGTACAGTTGTCTTGTCTATTAAACACATTAAGTATTGACACTTGTATTTGAACCATAGGTACTTCCAGTACACATTGCTTTCAGTACATACACATTTCCAGACAGGCCTGCTCTCTTCTTAAGCACAGGGACGTAAAGCACCATATATGGCATAATGCCACCATTTAGAAGCAAGAAAGAGGAACGTTTAAAAAAAAATCAGAGGAATTTATTTGGCTTTTATTGATTTGGAGGCAATTTTAGGGAGGAGACAGCAAAAATAAAGCTGTATCTCTTTTTAAAAATCCTGAGTCACCGTGCTGAGACAGGTGTGTTGGCACGTATGACATGGGTAGAAATGGAAGTGCATGCAAATATTCTTCAAGTGCAGAACACCTTGGCAATGAGTCCTGCATGCATAGGGGTGCTAACTAGCACTGTATATGGGATAAAAAAAGTTTGAGAGGGTACTCGAAAAAAGGCATGTGCAAAGAAATGTAACTAGGAATATTTTATGAGAGATGCCGCCTTTGTAATACAAAACACCTTGCATATATGATTATAGTACCCTAATCAGCCTCATCCCAATTATTTTCAGAGAGAAAAATGCAAGTACCCCCGAGGCCGGGCTTACATCCCCCCCACCCTCCCAAAAAGGTAACAGTGGGAAGCCACAGGCTTAAGGGCTCGAAAAAGTTTGGGAACCACTAGCTTAAGGGCTCATTCCACCAGGGCTAAAGTTGCGACCACTGCGTTAGTATGTAGAGTACCAGTCCTGGACATCTGCCAGGCAGCAACGTGGGTGTCCCTGCACACTTTGATCAAACATTACAGCCTGTACAGTCGGGTCTGCAGGGATAGGTATGTCACCTGTTCGGTCCTGTAGGACTTTATAGTTTAGCATTTGTCCGCAGCCCACCTCCGGGGATGGTATCACTTGGGTATCTGCGCCCGGATAGCTCTATCAGATAAACAAGTTACTTGCCTTCAGTAATGCATTATCAGGTAGAGAAGATCAAGCTGCCTATTCCTTACTGATCCACCCATCCTCCCTGCTCTGTGAACAAGTTTCTAGGGTCAGGGCTGATCCCTTTCAGGGCCTTAGTTTGGACACACTAGTGTCAGTGCACATGGCATGGAGAGTCGTGGAAAGTAACTAACCTCAATACGCTGAGGTGGCACCTATATAGGTTACTCGAACGTCCCTTCCAGCGTGGACGACGCCAAGCGGAGGCGATAGACTCCTTCCTGTGCGTAGGGGTACTGCTCACGCAAAAATCATCTGTATTCAGTCTGATGCCTGGTAAATTCGAAAGTAAGGAATCTGCAGCTAGATCTTGTCTCTACCAGATAATGCGTTACCGAAGGTAAGTAACTTGTTCGATTTTACCTGTAAATTGGATTTTGAATATCTATTAAACAAGTCTTCAAAATAGGTTTGTAGCTGCTTCCAAAATGGAATTAGTATTAAGTGTGATAATGTTACCCAGTGTTTTCCTATATTACAGCCAGTCTTGCCTCACAGAAAATGTTCTTTTGAAGGTTTTTAACTGTAATGACATGGTTAACATTAAATTCCTTCATACCCTTCGTTTAAACACCATACACCCTGCATTCTGACAATATGGTCTACTTAGGGGTGACTTATAAATATTTAGGAAGTAAGGTTTTTACCCGTCAGAAGTGTTTATTTTGACAGGTCAAATTTGCAGTTTTAAAACTGCAAAAGCTAGGCCACACATGATAGGCCTGCAGACTTGTTCGCATTGTCACATGGAAAGATGTCACAATCGGGGATGCAGTACACAAGTGGCATTTAACTTTCAGGTCTGGGGGGCTTAAAGATAAGCCAGTTGGTATACCAGTTTCATCATATTGAAATGGGAAGGACAGGCACTCTACCACTGGTTAGCAGTAACAAAGTGCAGAGTTCTACAACCAGGAAAAAATAGGGTTCCGACAAAAAAAAACAAAAAAAAGTGACCCTCAGAAAGGACAAATTTCCAACAAGCAGTAGGAGCTTTCTGACTATTATCTACTTAATCACGCAGATATTGGGGCATTGAAGTGGAACTCTTCCCAGAACTGATGTTAAAGGTGATTTAGTTAACTGGGGCACTGTAGCTTATGACTTGGAAATTAGTGGAAAGAGTTGATAAGGCTGAGGTTGTCTGGTCACAGTACTAGTTTGTGAGTGAATAATGTGAACAGAAAATGGGAAGGAATCAAGTATACTTAGTGTTTTTAATCATAATAAAATAGTTCCGCTTGCATGAGAATATCCTGTCCGTCAAGAGATGCTTGCATTGCATAGCATGTCTCCCCAATAGCACTTCCAATGTGCCAAATGTTATGAAATTGATATCAGGCTCTGCATGCCACGAGTTCTGCATCTCATCTGTAATCTACCCCACTCTGCACAGGGACCTACTGCCAGCAACGGGAGGTCGAGGCCATTACAGAAGGTGTTGAAGAGGACGAGGGCTGTTGTTGTTGTGAACCAGGTCATCTGCCATATATGCTGTCCTTCAACGCTGCTTTTGGCCAGCGCTGGCTGGCTTGGGAGGTGGCTGCCACGAAGTATGTGCTGGAGGGGTACAGCATCAGCGACAACAATGCAGCATCCATGCTTCAAGTGTTTGACCTGCGGAAAATCCTCATCACTTACTATGTCAAGGTAATGGTACTATGGTTGGTGCGGTTTGGTTTGTAAGTGCATAAACAATCATGCGTGGGTCAGTAAGGAGATCAGAATCTAAGGAGGCAAAACCTGTATTTGCATCTATTCACTTCCTAAATAAACTAGAGGTCGAATTTCTAATTCTAACTGATTTTGTAGTCTTCCATCACCATTTTGAAGTATGCTTTGTACCATTCAGAATTAACTAGCAAGAATGATTAGTGGCAAACTGAGGTATGTGATGCTCATTACAAGTGCAGGAAGTTGACTCTTTATAAGATATACCAAAATGAGGTATACAGTGTAAGAGTCATGGTATTCTCTTCTGAGTGGACAGGGACTTGCTCTAACAATCCCAAGATGCTCTTCTAGGGGGTAGTGTGATCAAACAGACTTAGGCTCATCAGAAAGGAGTCTGCAAAATACACAGTCAATAAATGATGCACCAGACTCAATAAGGAAATCCACACCAATTTATAAAATAACACATATCTTTTTGTATGTTTAGGCACCAGAATCAATATGATCAGGCTAGTATGTTTTGCAGGAGAAATAATTTACATTTAAAAAAGTCAACATTTAGTGCATTTTTCAGAAGCCGCAATGTTATCCTATGGGAGAAAGAACAAGTACCGAATTCAGGTAGAGTACAGCGACTTAAGAAACCAATCTCCTGGGCTTAAGGTGAGTCTAGGGCAAGGTCCAAGGCAGCACCAGCAGGTCACTTCCAGCTGCACTAGTGCAGCCAAGTGCAGAGGTGCAATACAGTGTCAGGTGTCCCAATGTTAGTCTATGGGGATCAGTCATTGTGAAAAGAGGCTGCAGGTTTGACCCCTGGACTGAAACAACCAGAGGGTTTGATCCTTGCGATGCTAGGGGACAGGGAGCACCAGTGATCTTCTCAGGCCGGCTGCAAGAGTGTCTTAGATGTGTCTTGTTTCTTCGTCCCGAAAAGGGGGTGGTGATGAACAGAGTGTCTGAATTAAGCAGACCACTCTTACCCAGTCCAAAGATCAGGGCTTGATCCATCACCGTTATTTAGCTCACTGCACCATCCCAGCTCAGAACCTGGCTATATGCAAATCAGTCTGTCCCTGGCCCAGTGCATCATGGGAACAGGGCAGACTAACCACCAAGCCAATTCTTCACCAGAAAGGAGACAAGCTTGCGGGGACCGGTTTCTGGCATTTCAGCCGTCGTCGGCCCGGCTTGCTTGAATCCTGATGGTGCAGTGAGCAAGGGACTCATGTCTGAGTATACCCTGCCACACCTATAGTGGCCAAAAACGATTCAGAAAAGGGGGTGGTGATGAACAGAGTGTCTGAATTAAGCAGACCACTCTTACCCAGTCCAAAGATCAGGGCTTGATCCATCACCGTTTTTTAGCTCACTGCACCATCCCAGCTCAGAACCTGGCTACATGCAAATTAGTCTGTTCCTGTCCCAGTGCATGATGGGAACAGGGCAGGGTATACTCCGACATGAGTCCCTTGCTCACTGCACCATCAGGATTCAAGCAAGCCGGGCCGACGGCGGCTGAAATGCCAGAAACCGGTCCCCGGAAGCTTGTTTCCTTCCCAGTATAAGAATTGGCTTGCCCTGTTCCCATCATGCACTGGGAAAGGAACAGACTAATTTGCATGTAGCCAGGTTCTGAGCTGGGTTGGTGCAGTGAGCTAAAAAACGGTGATGGATCAAGCCCTGATCTTTGGACTGAGTAAGAGTGGTCTGCTTAATTCAGACACTCTGTTCATCACCACCCCCTTTTCTGAATCATTTTGTCCACCATAAGCGTGGAAGGGTATACTCAGATGTGAGTCCCTTGCTCATTGCACCATCAGGATTCAAGCAAGCCGGGCCGACGACGGCTGAAATGCCAGAAACCGGTCCCCGGAAGCTTGTTTCCTTCCCAGTATAAGAATTGGCTTGGTAGTTTGGTTTGCCCTGTTCCCATCATGCACTGGGACAGGAACAGACTAATTTGCATGTAGCCAGGTTCTGAGCTGGGATGGTGCAGTGAGCTAAAAAACGGTGATGGATCAAGCCCTGATCTTTGGACTGGGTAAGAGTGGTCTGCTTAATTCAGACACTCTGTTCATCACCACCCCCTTTTCTGAATCATTTTGTCCACCATAAGCGTGGAAGGGTATACTCCGATGTGAGTCCCTTGCTCATTGCACCATCAGGATTCAAGCAAGCCGGGCCGACGACGGCTGAAATGCCAGAAACCGGTCCCCGGAAGCTTGTTTCCTTCCTAGTATAAGAATTGGCTTGGTAGTTTGGTTTGCCCTGTTCCCATCATGCACTGGGACAGGAACAGACTAATTTGCATGTAGCCAGGTTCTGAGCTGGGATGGTGCAGTGAGCTAAAAAACGGTGATGGATCAAGCCCTGATCTTTGGACTGGGTAAGAGTGGTCTGCTTAATTCAGACACTCTGTTCATCACCACCCCCTTTTCTGAATCATTTTGTCCACCATAAGCGTGGAAGGGGTATACTCAGATGTGAGTCCCTTGCTCATTGCACCATCAGGATTCAAGCAAGCCGGGCCGACGATGGCTGAAATGCCAGAAACCTGTCCCCGGAAACTTGTTTCCTTCCCAGTATAAGAATTGGCTTGGTAGTTTGCTTTGCCCTGTTCCCATCATGCACTGGGACAGGAACAGACTAATTTGCATGTAGCCAGGTTCTGAGCTGGGATGGTGCAGTGAGCTAAAAAACGGTGATGGATCAAGCCCTGATCTTTGGACTGGGTAAGAGTGGTCTGCTTAATTCAGACACTCTGTTCATCACCACCCCCTTTTCTGATTTGTTTCTTCGTCAGGTAGCACCCTCGTTTGAGGGGGCCAGCTCACAGAGGCTGAATAAGGCAGCGCAGGATAGTCCATCAGGGGCAAAACCAAAGTGGACTCTGTCCCCTGAGAGTTTGGGGACCACGCTCACACCGTTAGGCCTCTTTGATGCTGGCTAGGGTGCAGTGATGCTTGGCGGCGGCAGTTTCTGGTGGGTTTAAAGTCCTCACGGTTTCTACTTGGGGTGCCTGCAGAATGCTGGATAGCTGTTCCACTGGAGTCCCTGGGTCTTTGTTGAAGGCAAGAAGTCATCCCATGCTTTGGGAGGGACAACAGCTTGCAGGATGAGATGGCTTTCTACGGGAACAGCAGACATGCCAGCAGGGCTGGGGCCACGTCAGGTACCCTTTGTCAGTCTTTGCTTTCATGGCTCTTCAGTGTCCTTCTTTGTAGGTCAGCAGGATCTGCTTTACTGCTTCCAGGGGTCCCCTAAATACTGGATTTAGGGGCATTGGCGGGGGGGGGCTGTAGGGTAGTAGCCAATGGAATACCTAACCCTGTGGTCACTATGCCCCCATATGACCACTCTCTGTAGGAAGTGTAAATAACCATGCCCCAGAGTTCCTAAGTTTGCCATCACCAAGACGGCTAACTTTGAAATGTCGCCTCCACTTCAGGCAGCCCACCTCAGGGGTAGTACTAGCCTGAGCGTGGTCACGCCTATCTGACTAGCTAATTTTCCCGCCTGCTTGCGTGCCAGAGGGCTCTGAATGCAGAGGGTTGGCTTCCTCTCCTGCAAGGGAAGCCAGATTTGAATATCGAAGACGGTGGGCTCTTTGAAGCTCAACTGTCAACGAACGCTAATCTGCAGGTCATCCTGTGGGAGGGGGTCTAAACACCCTCTCCCCGAACAGGCTTTGTTTCTGATCTTCTTAGAGCACAGGCCCTCATCCTTGGTGATCAGAAGCTTGTCTCTGGTGACAGGCTGGTGAAAATCAGTCTGCACACCAGTAGCTGGTAGATTTTCAGGGGGCATCTC
The DNA here is from genome assembly GCF_964263255.1 of Lissotriton vulgaris. Taxonomy (NCBI): domain Eukaryota; kingdom Metazoa; phylum Chordata; class Amphibia; order Caudata; family Salamandridae; genus Lissotriton; species Lissotriton vulgaris. Next base: position 647,681,557 of record NC_141697.1, on the reverse strand, counting down.
TAAGGTGCCCTCTTAGGTGCATATATTAATAAATCCAACGCAAGCATCAGTGTGGGTTTATTAAAATGAAATGTTCGATACTGAACATCCCTATTTTCAGTGAAGTCACCATGTAGCTTGGGAACTCGTTTTCACTAGTGTCCAGCGCATTCTTTTAAAATTGCTTCCCTGATCACTTGTACTGGTAGGTTTTGAACTGAGCAACACAGGGGCATGCCGTTATGCCCTCACATGTAGTATAGTGCACCCTGCCTTAGGGCTGTAAGGCCTGATTTAGGGGTGACTTGCCTATACTGCATGCAGTGTCTGTAGGCATGGCACACAGTCTGTGTGTCATGTTGTGTTTTCACTTTAGTCTGCACCAAGTCATGCTGCCTTCAGTGGGCAGTTTGTATGAGTATGAGCTTGGGTAGCATCATTCGTGCTGCAGCCCTTGGGGACCTTGTTTGCTACCTTAAGCCCTAGGTTACTAGGTACTTACAGAGGGTACTACATTTATTGCCAATTGGGGTACAATTGCACAGTTTTTAAAAGATATTTGGCACTGGGGACCTCGTTATGAGGACTTCCATTCGAAATTACATCAAATACCAGACAAAAAGGGGGGAGGTGAGGGGCACTTTCCTCCAACAAGAAAAATAAGTTTGGGTTGAAGGAAAAGAGAAAGTGATGAACCTGTAATACTCTCCAAAGAGAAACCATGCACTGAATGTAGGAACCATGCACTGGAAATTTGAAGTTTAAGCAGAACTGGTTATATGATCGGGTAATTGCCTGCCCTGAAACTATCATACCAGAGTTTGGAAATTTGCTGTCAAGTAACAGAACTTTGTGGTTTTGAGACTATACTTTTTGTAGAATGACCCAATTCCAGTCAGCATTTCAAGAGACTTGTTATCACAGACAATGCATGATGGTCAGGATTCCACCAAGTAAATGCTATGTGTCAACCTGGACACTACGAACCGCTTTGGCAGACCTTTTGTTACTAGTTTCTGATGGATACATCTGCCTGCGGATTCTCACCTTTTGAATATCCCAATGCACCAGCATTTCACAGAAACGTTTCTTGACCGCTCTTCCACTTCTACAAGGACGTCACAATGCCTGTGGCTCAGCCTGTGGCTCCATGTGATGTAATTGGAGTCATAAGAGGCGCTTGTCGGGGTTCCGACGTCCGTTCTCTTTTTGCCTTGCCTCCGACGAGTAACTAGTTTTTTGATAGGCTCTCCATTGGGTTTGGAGTTTTTCAAAATGTATTTCCGGAAATTACTACGTTTTTGCTGGAAACGTTTCTCCACCAGCTATGCAGAGTGTGTGTGCGGTTCAAATATCAGTCACTGATGCTCATGATGGTTGTCTTTTGTGTTTTAGTTCAGACCACAACGCTGACGTCTGTTCAGCATGCCAAACGGTGAGCACTGAAGGAGAGAGAAATTAAGCCCTTCATGACCAAGGCAAAGCAAAAGAAGAGAGGACGTTGGAGAAGCCACGTAGAGCAATGTGTAGTAATCCGCAAACGCCTGAGCGATGGCAGAAGTACACTGGGTGAGACAGTGTCCATCGGTGGTCTCTGGGATAACTCTACATGCCAAGAGCCGGGTTGCCAACCAATACAGTAACTTCCCATTCCTATCCCCCCCACCCTTATACCCGCACCATGGATGCACACCGAATCTGTTTTGCTGCTTCCAAGGAAAGGATTTTAATCTCGTCCTGAATCAGTGACAGCTGCCTGGTGCGCTGCTGTACGGCACAGTGAAACGCTGTGACTCTAAGGGAATGGCCCGAGATTCTAGTTGCTTGACGCTTGACACATTGGTACTTTGCTTTTTTGTCTTGGCCTAAGTATACTCTTAGCGTGTTCTTGCATGCCACCCAAAGAATACCTGGCGATTGCACCACCTCAGCATTAAGTTGGAAATGGTGTGTGACGTCATGCCCTACAGAGTGTCTAAAACGTTTTGTCTTGAAGAGGCCAAGACTTGAGGCACCACATAGGATGGCAGACTGCGTTAGCCTCTCGAATGTGGAGTTATCTTGGGGCATGATCAGAAATCCCTTGGGGAATCTGAATGTGAGACACTAAGAGAGCATCTGCGGCTGGTATGAAGAGCATGTCAAGGCGGGCATGTGTATGATAAGCTGCAAAAGTGTGCGTATACTGTTGCTGTCTGGGGTTCCAGATCCTTCATGTATCACAGAGACCCAGAGCGTTCATCCAATTTTGTAGAGATCTGGCTCTGTTAAGACGTCTGTCAGAGGTATGGCCAGTGGAATCCATTTAAGGATCAAAGACCGCATTTAAATCGCCTCGTATAAGAGTAAGACCAGGCTGTAGTTGTGGCACCAATGAGTGTGGTCAGGAAGGCTTCTAAAGCCACAGGGGTGTTGCAGGGATTCTGCTCCGAGACAGAACTGTGCTCAGAGATTCGGGACCTCAGTGAATTAGGGTGTGCTAAGAACTCACTGTATTACCCAAAATCCCCTACCAGACTAGCATCAGTGTCACATTAGCTCTTAGTCCTATAGCAAAGAAACCAATGATTAGACAACCCAGAACATGCGACTTAGGTTACCTCGGGTAAAGTGGAAAACATGAGAACTCTTTCGTTATACTCTCATACCAGTCCAGAACAGGGAGTAAAGTGAGACACGTGCAAGTTTAAAATATTTATTAAACGCCGTGATCTCAAGTGCAGCATTTTAGCTAATACAGGCAGACATATTATGAGAAATAAGATTGTCAGCATAGTTACTATTCCATAAAATACAAAGGGAGAAAGCATGTTATAATGCTAAATGAAACAGGCTAAATATGTACCTATATTTCACCCTCCCTTGCTAGTAGGTTATTTTATAACTACAGAAGGTCTCTTGGGTTTACATAGGCGACCCCATACCTCAAGATATGCAGAAGTGGATCACATAGAGTTCTGCACCAGCTCTCAGCATACAAATGTTCTCCAAGTGTGTGTGATCATGCCTACGCAGTGCATTATTAAACGCGCCAATCAGAGGTGGCCACAGCTGCATATGTGTTATGTCTAGAACGTGCGCTGATCAGTCCGAACAAGAACGACAGTGTTGAAATAACCTTGAAGGCCTCGGCACTCACTGTTCAGACTAAGCTTACCAAGCAAGGCTACTAATGTAGAAGAACACGTTATTCTTGTGTGAAGCAAAACACTCTGCTAAACTCTAAACAATTAATAAAGTATGTGCCGTGTGCAAAAGGCAGCAGAAAGGAAAAATTGTGTTTAAACTTCTAATAAGCTCATCTCAACCTAACACTGTGTGAATGCAAGGCTCAGCCCCACAACAGGGGTGTAAATGCACTAAAGGTTCAGAGGGCTCTCCTCTATTATGCCTGATAGAGCGATATATTGACCCTGGGAATCAGTTCAATTCTGGTTCACTACCTTAAAGGAGCGATGCAAGAGGATTGCCAAAGCCTAGGAACCTCTAGCAAACCCAGCGTGATGCACTCTGTCATAGCCCTGCCAAGCTAGAAACTGACACTTTGTGCCCATAAGATGGGTCTCTTGCAACATCGGAATAAAAGGAAGTGAGCATTGGGCATAGCCAACACTGCAGAGCGCTTGATCTGGTCCAGAAGACCATTAACATTCCACAGCATAACACTGTAGGGAATGTTGTGGCCCGGGATAACAGTATGGGCAGGAGCCAGAGGTGACGAGCCTTCACTTGAACAATTGAATCATTAAACCCTACTTGAGGATGTGTGCGTGTGGGAGACCCGCTGCCAATTCTGCGATGTCACGTCAGTGCTACAACCGAAGAGAAAAAAGATACAGAAACAGAATAAAGTCCTATAATAAAAAAAGCAAGAAAGATCTAGATAGGATACATAACCTACATATGTCAATAGTAGGTAGGGTAAATTACATAAATTACTTCCAAAGTTTTTATATTTATTTAGAACGATCCCTCTGTTCTATAACTGTATATGGTTTAATTCAATAGAGTCAATGATTAATCGATTTGTTTGGTCACAGGGTAAGACAAGGAGAGCGTTAAGATTCATGTCATTACCAAGGGATAGGGGGGATGGTCGCTCCCAGATATGAGACTATATTATTGGGCCGCAGCCCTCCAGCAAATGATAGGTCTTATAGGGGGGGCAGAGACGGACTCGGAGATACACTTGGGCTCATCAACAGTGTATGGTTTGGTCTTTGGGGAAGAGGTTCAGAATGTTCTCTTAAAGTTTATGGAACCAAGCTACTTTAAGAGAACAAGATTCAAGACAGTAGATGCGGCATTCCGGGTATGGAAGGCTTTTAAAAAAAGCGCTGGACTCGGGAGGTTTAATCAGAATATTATACTAGATAATAACCCTACACTACCGCAAGAAATTTTCGCAGATTCAACTTTTAAGGATTGGAACCGGATGGGAGTAAAAAAAGTGGGAGACCTGTTAGGATCAACGGGGGTGCGGCAGTTTTCAGAAATACAACAGGAATTTGGCGTCACTTCTAGGAGTTTTTTCAAGTATTTACAAATGAGAAGCTTTTTAGTTAGTAAAACAGGACGACTGCGGGGATTTGAGGATAATACAATACTGAAGCTTTTTGAGCAGGGGTATGGTTGTACGATTAAAAGGATTTATGCGGAACTTATAGAAAATAGAAAGGACGACATAGAAAAATTTGAATTGAAATGGGAGAATAAGATAGGGATACCAAAGGGTTTCTTTGTAAAATCACTACGGCTTGGACAGGAGATATTATGTGCGGCAGCATTACAAGCCCAACACTATAAAACACTCTATAGGTTGTACTATACGCCAGCAAGAATAGCACAGTGGGGGGGGTACACAGGGGATCACTTGTCCACGCTGCGACATCACAGATGGGGATATGGCACATATTTTTGCAAAATGTCCTAACCTGATCCCCCTGTTAGGAGCTATCGAAACCTTTTTTTTTTTTAGATCACTAAATTGCAGGGTTAAACTGACAACAGATGTGATTTTATTAGGAGTAGGGAGCGATATAATACAATCGCAGTATGAATACCTCCTGTTCGTAGCCATGGCAGTGCTAAGATTATGTATATCCTCTGCGTGGCGGGATAGAGCACCACCCACTATGCAGCAGTGGATAGCAAGATTGCTACATATCTATAACTTGGAAAAGGAGATATATGCCAGAAAGGGGAAAAAGGGGAGAATACTAGGGTTGCGTATATGGAAACCGATCACAGATTGGAAATGTGGAAATGAAAGAGTAGAGCTATAATTGGCTTAACTTGTGTTTTTTCTTTTTTCTCTCTTCTTTCTCTTTTTCTTCTTGCTTCTTTGTATTTGCATTTTTGTTAAATGTTGGGATTGCTACGATTTTTTCCGAATGTCTCTCAATCACGTTACATATCATCTGGTTTCAATATTTACTGTATAGATACACAGGATGAATTGCGTTCATAATAGATATACCTCTCTTTCTGATTTTCTCTTATCTTTTCTTTTTCTATTTTTCTTTAGTCTTATATGGTTTAAGTTGTTCTGTGCGGGGGGGTGGGAGCGAATAAATGTTGTGAAAATTTTGAATAAAAATATTTTTTTTAAAAAGGAACGTTCGACATCCCGCGGACATCGTTTTTCATCAGAAAATTGATTTTTTTGGACTGTACTAAAAATTATTCAAAATGTCGATTGGATCGTGCCTCATGTTGAATAACCACTTTTTAAACCCTCACAGTGACCAAAATTGCCATTTTTACAGAGTTTTGCTTACTCGGAAGCTTCAATTTTGACCAATTTCAGGCACAGAAATGACTTTAAACACAATTATTTCAGTTGAAAAAGTAATAATTCACATCCAACAGTAATATACAGTCAAAAGATTAAATGTTAAAATTTCATCAAAATTGACCATTTTGGGAGCATTCGACAAGTCCGCGGACATCGTTTTTCATTGGAAAATTGATTTTTTGGACTGTACCAAAAATGATTCAAAATGTCAATTGGATCGTGCCTCATGTTGAATAACCACTTTTTAAACCCTCACAGTGACCAAAATTGCCATTTTTACAGAGTTTTGCTTACTAGGAAGCTTCAATTTTGACCAATTTCAGGCACAGAAATGATTTTAAACACACTCATTTTAGTTGAAAAAGTAATAATTCACATCCAACAGTAATTTACAGTCAAAAGATTAAATGTTAAAATTTCATCAAAATTGACCATTTTGGGAACGTTCGACATGTCCGCGGTCCGCATGTCCTCATCATGGGCCCAAACCCAGAAACCTGGCCCGCCTCCCCCACGGACCACACACGCAACCTGGGAATCATCCTGGACTCGGAGCTCAAAATGGACCGCCAGAACAACTCCGTCTCGTCCTCCTGCTTCCACACCCTCTGCCTCCTAGGTAAGGCCTTCAAATTGATCCCCTTCGAACACAGAAAGACCGTCACTCACGCCCTGGTCACCAGCAGGCTCGACTACGGCAATGCACTCTATGCCAGAATAAACAAAAACCTCACCCACAAGCTACAGAACATCCAAAACGCTGCCGCAGGACTGGTCCTCAACCTGCCAAGCCACTGCCTCATCTCCCAGCACCTGCGCACACTCCACTGGCTCCCCATCGAAGCTAGAGTCACCTTCAAGATGCTAACCCACGCTCACAAGGCCCTCCATGACACCGGACCTGCATACCTGAACAACCGACTCAAATTCCACACGCCCCAAAGGACCCTACGATCAGCACAGCTCTCCTACGCCGGGGTCCCCCGCACCAAAAAAGACCAGATCGGGAGGCCGCTCCTTCTCCATCTTCCGTGCGGCCAGTGCCTGGAAGGACCTTCCGCTTCACCTCAGACAGATAACATTGCTCCCCATCTTCGCAAGAAACCTCAAAACCTGACTCTTCAACAGACCCCCTTCTTGATGGACTGGAATCTGCGAACCCCCCCACACCCCCAGCGCCTTGAGACCCTTAAGGGTGAGTAGTCGCGCTTAACAAACACCTGATTGGATTTGATTTGATTTGATTTTAATGTAGGGGAGAGGAGGAAGGGATACTGAGCTGGCCCACTAGTTCCCTTGCTCGGTCAGCACTGACATCAAAAGGAGTGGCACTCCATGCCTGTTCTTGGGAAGTGTGGCGCTAGAGCCCATGGCCGCGCACATGCCTAGGTCGTGCCCCCCCATCCAGGCCTCTTTTTTGAGGTGCCACCACACCTCACTCTTCACTCACGCAGGACATCGCAGGCCTCCCATCTCGGGGTCATCTCCTCCACTCTCCGGTACTCCGATCCGTGTCGCTGGCCGAATAGCTAGTCAGGGGTCAGAACCTCCATTTTGTGTGTCAGTCTGATTCCGAGTGTGGGTCTTGTTGCCGAAGTTCCAAGCCTCAGTCACTGCACCTCTCCGGTAGTGTTAGCTGTCTGGGCTAGAATGAGGCCAGGCCCATGCAGAAAACGCCAGGCACTGCAGCTGATAGTGGCCGTTGATGGAGGGGTCCAGAGCACTCTGAGTGCGAATGCCTTCTTGAGACCCAAAGCCATGTCCATAACAGTTTTTTTTTAAATGTCATCACAGCAGGCGCAAGGCTGTTCAGCATGGCTAAAAAAATATTAGCAAAGCCAATAGTTCTTATAGCCAATACCTATTGGCTTTGTCAGTTCTTCTTCAGCATTGTTTAACATTAGTTCCTAAGAGTAGTTATTTCCCTTCCTCCATTGTTTTCTATGAGACTATATTTGCAGGACCTGTGAGTAGCCATGTGTGGTGCTTGGCTTACTCAGAGGTTGAAATATATTTGCACCTGTTTGACACTTTTAGGGCTGTAGTGACTTTAGAAGTGTAGTTTGTGAATAGCAATGGTCTTACTCATTTGTGGGTGTGTTTCTATCAGCATGTTCCTCCCTAAGCTCTTTTTAAATTCCCATAAACCTCTTCCATTTAGTAGTAAGTATTCCCCATTTTACTGCCACTCCAGCTTGTTTCCCGGACAATTACTTATAAAAACATTTACTTAAGTGTGCAGCAATCTCTGCCACGATGGCAGAGATCACCGCACAGAAAAGATAGGAGAGGTGGTGCCTTTAGCTTATGTTTGGGAATAATATTTTGTGGTACGTGAGTAGTACAACTGCACCATCAATCTACATACTTCAAAATGCAGTGCATGATTAGGCATCTATATCTCTCTATTTACCTCAGTAACTTATGCATGACCAACTAAACTTGCATTAATTCTGTCCCTTCCCAAAAGCACCATTCTCACACTTGCTGGTTCCTTTTCCCAGAGCATCATCTACTATGTGACTCGTTCCCCCAAGCTGGAAGGATGGCTGACCAGCGAGGGAATTCAGGACGCTCTTCGGCCCTGCACGGTTCCCAATTATACAGACAGCGACCCCACCTTCAACCTAAACATCGATGAGGACTATGACCACCGCATGGCTGGTGTTACGCTATCCTCCTTCTGCAATGTGTACCTGGACTGGATCCAGTACTGCGCTGGACGCAGGGAGAAGGTAGGGAATGTTTAAGTAGTTGGACAGTTTTAGGAGAAATGATGACCAAATTGGAGTATAAGCAGAATGAAACGTGAGGAAAACTGTACTGATCCTTTATAGCCTTTACATAGCGGTAAAAAAGTAAGTACACTTATAACACTGCATTCATGCTTCTCTTTGCAAACAGTACAAGTACATTTTATCTCTCGCTCTTGCCTCACCTCTTCTCTTTATGACTTTCTCTCAGTCACTTTCTTTTGTTTCACTTGCTTGCTTATCAAACCCTATTCTGATATGTTTGTTCTGTGTGCACTGAATTTGCTCTGAATTCCAGAGTATGTTCTTAGTGAGTGGTGCCTTTTGGATTCTCTCTATGGTGTGAGCTGTCTGCTTAACAATAATCTTGCCACTAAGGTTATTGTAGAAGGTAGGTAACTGAAAAAGGGGTCTTTGTGTTGGAGCCAACTAGTTCCCCAGGTGAGGGGATACCGTAGGTCAGGAATCTAATTTCCGTTGGCATCCCTGCACTTAATACAGGCATTGCAAGTTATTTTCCCCTGGAATAAAGAATATTACATTCACCAAGAATACGAGGTCCAAAGCTGAATGTTCCCTCCTTTCTGAAGTAAATAAAGGTCCCAAATCTGCACCAGTTTACCATCTGCTCCAAGCAGGTGGTAAATGGGTACAGATTGCTGGGCATGGGAGTGCTGAAGAGCATGCATGGGATGAGCATTTGCTTTTCTCGAACCCGCTCTGCATTTAGAGTGTGGGTGGGGGCCAAGCACAGCAGATGCCCGCTGCCCTGCAGGTCTGTTTTAAGGTCAAGGTCTATTGTCTGTATGATCATCTTTTGCAGAACCAGTAATTTCAGGCCCTGCAGGACCAGAAAAGTTAGTACAGCCAAATGGAATCCTCTCTGTATGCCACTCCTCACCAGTGGTCACGAGGGCTGTGGTTCGGTAGAAGACTATAAATGTAATCGCTTTAAAAATGTATTCTAACCTGGAACACCAGCTTCCTCTGAAACATGTTCGTGTGACAAGGACATTTGACCTGATTCATTCAGAGCCATATCTTAGTAGTTTTACCTGCAAAAATATTGCTTGTCTCAAACTTGTTTAAAGGAGAATTATATTCCCTCTGTGAGGTGTGGGAGGCCTACCAATGTCTTGTTTGTTGTTAGCACAAGTTCTCCAGCATTAAATCTTTCATAGGTTCACATGCTTAAATCATTCCTCGTCGTTAAATTGGAAGTTCCAAGGTACTATAATAAAGCAATGTGAATTACTATCATAGATAGAATGGCATTGAACCATAGGTTTTATAAGCTTGCTATGTCGTTTTTAGAAAAGGACCAAACTACAAACTTTAGCCAATCAGCTGACTGAACCCTCTATAACACTCCCAGGAGAGGCTGAATCCCTCGGTTTCTACTGCATGTTGTGAGTTGGCATTATCCTTGAGCTCTGCTCAAATTACTTATTTCTCTGTTTTTTTCAAAGGAATTAACTTCCAAAAAGCATCACTTCTTAGACTACATGCATACCCTGACTGAAGACCATGTCCCAACTCCCTAAAAATGGATAACTGATAGAGACAACTAGCCCAGATTCCTTCACGTAGAATTATCCCCAGGCGTGAGACTGGATCCGGAAACTTTGTGCCATAGCATCCCTGCGTGCCAGGGGCGGGGCGGCATCAAGCGACTCCGCCCAGGTGTCGTCCGCGTACGTGACGTCAGCGAGGTCACATAAGTCTCACCCCAGCGGGCCTATGTCAGTTTTTTCCTTTTCCGCGTGCAACGCGGATCCGGTCTCTGCTCGGGCCCGGTTAGACCTCTTTTTTCTTCCTCATTGTGACTATTTTTCGGTGCAACAGTGTGCGAATGCCTTCGGGCTTCAAGACTTGCACGTCGTGTGGGCGTCTTATGTCGGCGACGGACCCTCACCTCATTTGTATGTGGTGTTTAGGTGAAGATCACGGCACCACTGAATGTGAGGCGTGCCAACAGTTGAAGCCCAAATCGCGGCGGGAGCGCCGGATGAAACTACTCTTGGCACGTCTCTCAAGGTTGGCTTCATCCCCTCGATCTTCCTCAGCAGACTGCTTCAGAAGCGGCCGTCGTCGCCCTCCTTGCCCCTCTCTGAAGTGTTGCAGTTTGTCTCCAGGGGCTGATGTTCGGCCTGCCGGGGGCGTGGGCTCTCCGTGGGTGATGCCGCCCCGCATGTTGTCCTCCTATCCACCGTTTCCCGGTAAGGGGGTTTCGAGAGTCCATATGGAGACATATGCGACGGCTTTGCAGGCCTTGCTAGCTTCTCCTCCTCCTTCCCCTCCTGGGGCGTCAGCGGATCCCTTGCCTTGCGTGGGCCCTCCGCGGCGGCTCCGGCCCCGGCCCCGGCCCCGACTGGTTCGGATCCAGGCTTGGAGGATGTGGTGCTGTTGGGGTGCGGCCCCTCAGGGGTCCCTCCTTCAGACCACGGCGCCTCTACCACACCGCAGACTCCTGCGGGAGTCCCTGTGGAGTTGTGGGAGATCGCTGGGGGTCGGGTCGCATCCCGAGCCCCACTCATACGTCTGGGCAGGCAAAGGCCTTGTCCACGGCTGAGCTGATGCCGCCACGGTGCCTTGGTCCGGCAGGCACCACTTGGGTCGGTGGACCCTCCTCTTCCCTCTCCGGGCCCCTCTCGTCCCTCCCCGCAGGCAGCTGCCGAGTCGGAAGGCGAGTCGGAGTTTGAATCGTCCCTGGCGCCGCCGGGCCACCTCCGTCACATCCTGGGCCGAGGCTGGCGGAGGGCTTTGTGTCACTACCCCGGTCCCTCTCGTTCCTCCACGCAGGCGGCTGCCTCGGCGGAGGTAGAGTTGGTGTCGTTCTGGCACCGCCCCTTGGCCGCTCCGGCTCCACTGCGGTCCACGGCGCGTTGTGACTTCGAGGAGCCTTATCTGGCATCTCCCCCGGCGCCAGATGGTGTTGACGTCCTGCCTCAGGCAGCGGATTCTACGGCTTCACACAGAGGTTGTGCCGCGGATTTGTCTTCGGACGCCCCCTCTTCTCCGGAGGTTGGGTGCCTACTGGTGTCATCCTCCCCGGAGACAGGCCAACGTGTGGTGTCTTTTTTGCCGGCATCATCTAAGGGCGGCTCCCCGCCATTTCCGAGGCCGGGGTGTTCGCCGGAGGAGCAGCAGGTCCCCCATTCTTCAGTTCCTTCTGACTTCCAGGTCTGGCCTTTGCCTGCCCCGCTTGGCTTCGGGGACGGCCGCCTTAGTTTACAGCCGTCGCCCATGGAGGAGCTGCTTTCTTCACCACGGGGCCCTACGGAGGTGGATGCGGCCTTCGCTCATGCAGTGTCCACGGCTGTGGGCATTCTGCGCATGGGTGACCCGGTTGCTCATTTCCCAGCGGACCGTCTCTTGGAGATTCTACACCAGGGCTCTTTGGGAGGGAGCTCTTGCTTCCCTTTGAGGGCTTGCTCCTTTCTTCCCTGATGGGGGCTTGGAGGCGCCCCGCATCAGGGGATCCGGTGCCTCAACACCTTCTACACTGGCACCTTCCGGCGCTGTGTGACCCGGCGTGTCTTTCCCTCCACCCCTCTGCCTCAAGTCCACTTTTGCGGACTGCTTTTCCTTCCCAGCCGCCACTGTTGACTCCGCCGTCCCGGGAGGTCTGCTGGCTGGACTCTTGGGGGCGCAACATGTTTGCCTCGACCACCGCTGCCCTGCGGACCCTTAACACCATATGTGTGTTGGCTAGGGCCTCTTCTTGTTTGTGGGACTCTGCTGAGTCTTTGGGATCCACAACTTCCCAAGAGACTGTTCAGGTGGACTTACGACATCATGCATTGAATGGCCGGGAGCTTGCGGCATTTATTCTCCGCTCCGCTCTGGACATCTCGGAGGTGCTGGGCCGGGCCATGGCTTCCTCAGTCGCCCTCTGTCGCCATGCTTGGCTTTGGGATGTCGTGTTCCCTGAAAATATTCGAGAGCGGCTGATTAATCTTCCTTTCGACAGCAGCCTGTTATTCCATACCCCGGCGGACTCCGCCATCCAAAGGTTCCTGGCAGGACTCCGTCCTCCTCCTCCGCCTTATACTCCTCCTCCTCCCCCTCCTCAGTGACTGCCGAGTTGAGCTGGTTCTGTACCTTCTTTTGGGCCAGTTGCCCTTGCTGTGGAGTGTGTTTTATGGCCATTTGAGTCCTTCTTGCTGGGGCTATGGTGTTGTTGGCTGCTGGACGGCCCTTTTGTTGGCTGTGTGTTTTTGCTGGATTTGTCTGCACAGACTTGGCCCTGAGATCAGGCCTTCTGTTTTCCTCTTGGGCTGCTTGACAAGCCTTCCGCTGGTTGTTTTTTTCCCCGTGGCTCTTTTGTTTTTTCCTCTGCTGCGGAAGTTCTTCCAAAGAAGGTTCTCATGTCTTGGGACTTAACGTACCCTATGTGGGATAGTGGTAACTCTTATATAGCCTGCGCTCTGCTAGGGAGTTCTGGTTGCCTTCTGGTGCCTGTTCTCCATGGCGTTTATGCATGTTGCTATTGCTTCATGATGTTGTGTGCGCGGCCCCTCGTAGTGGTGTGTCCGGGCATTTCCTCACCTCCCTGCTCCTATCCTGAGGGCTGGGATAATTCTGTGTTCTCCCTTGTCAGGCATTGCCTGCCTGGTCTGCCTGGGGCCCCGGGCTGTTCTACTTGCTTCTGGCGGCTTATGACTGTCGGCGCCGCTCTGGCTGCCTGTTGCCTTCCATCTGGGGTGGGCTCGCCTTCTTTTCCCTCGTTTGCCTGGGCCCTCTAAGCTTCTGTTTGAGGCATATGAGCTGCAGATTACAGACTGTGCATAGATCGCCACCTAGTGTTGGGACTGGATGTTTGCAGTTTGTTTTTGTCCTGAAAAGTTCTTTGGAAATCATCGAGATAGGTGACTCCTCCTTTGGACCACATTGCGCATGGGCATCGGCTCCATCCTCAGATAGTTTTTTTCCGCCATCGGGCTCAGATGTGTTTCTTGCGCTCTAGTTTGGAACAGATTTTCCTTCGGCGCGCAATCCTCACACAGTTAGACTGTATTGTTTCGATCGCGGTTCCCATCGACGCGACAACTTTGAAGTCTTCCATTGCGGTCGTCGACGAAGGACTTCAGGCCTACCTGGGCCTTACTCTCTGGCTCATGGAAAGGACGCCATTCAAGAAGTGTCCTCAATGTGGGTCGAAGTTTACCCACACCGATCTACATGAGGGGTGCAACCTTTGCCTCTCACCGGAGCACAAGGCCAAAGACTGTTCCGCTTGGGCCTCATTCCGCTCCAAGAAGATGATCCGGGACCAACGAGCTCGAAGAACCATGGCTCGCTCGTCAGCTTTGATCCTGGACGACATCTTTGAAGAGGGCGTCGACATGCCAGAAAGGCAGCGGGCCGAAGAAAACGGCAGCTCCTCTGATGCCGAGGACTCGGACGTCGAGGACATCACTCCAGCTCAACGGTTCTAAGTACTCACGTCGGCCCGACCCTTCCTCAACACCCTCCAAAAAGGCTTTGGTCACACCCTCACCTTCGGGCCCGGGTGCATACCGAGAGACTGCTTCCCAAGCCCTGCCTTCGGTCCCGGCAAAGAAGCCTACTAAGCCTTCAGGCGGCTCGGCTCGAGTCTGCCTATTCCCGGTGTCGATCCCATACCGACATCAAAAAAGAAGCCATCTTCCTCATCCACGCCGACCGCTGCTTCGACACCCAAGCACTCGGCACCGAAGACTGGCACCGGCTCATCGACGCCAAAACCGCACACTGAGCCGAGTGAAAAATTGCCTAAAGGTCCCAACTCCCATGCTTCGGAGCCGAAAAAACCACGTTCCGGTCAAGGACATTTCAAAAAGTCACAGTTCTAAGCCGAAAGACCCTAGACCAGCTACCTAGTCGGTGCCGAAAAAACCGACAGAACCGAGAACTTCGACACCGAAGGATCTACCCTCTACAGAAGAGCTTTTTACACCAGATCCTACTCAAAAGACTCTTGTAAAGGATCCTAAGACTGGCCAACTGACTCTAAGCTCCAAGAAGAAACCACTAGAGGTGCCTGCACCTCCCCCTCATCCTCCTCCTCCAAAGAATAGAGATATTGCAACCTCTCCACTAAGGGTTCCTTCTCCACCGCCTCCCCATACTCATCCCCCTCCTCCACCTTTTCCACCACATCATTCTCCTGCACCATCCCCTAATTCAGATGATGATGTAGATACAGTCTCTGATGACACAGGTGGAGGTGCACATGACTCAGTAGGGACCAATAGTCCCCCTAAGTCACCTAACCCATGGAATGATTATACCACCCCTGATGTGCCTTACGTCCCTCAAGATGATGTGTATCCCTACTAGTCCATAGGCCTGCCCAATACCATGGGGTCGACTTGCACACAGACACTGTGGAGGAAGATTTCTTATTGGACACTTTGGACAATACACAAAGGTCCACTTCCATTTTGCCAATGCTCAAGGGGGTCATTAAGCATGCAACAAACTTATTTAAAGATCCTGTCAGGGCTCGAGCCCTCAACCCACGCATTGAGAAAAAATACAAAGCTGCCCCTACAGATCCAGTCTACATTAGAGGCCCAGCACCGCTAGACTCCCTGGTAGTCTCTAACGCACGTAAACGTGCCAATTCAGACATCAGGTGAGGCCTCACCACCAGATAAGCAATCTAAATTCCTTGACTCCTCCGGCAAACCAACAGCGTCACAGGCAGCTAACATATGGCGCCTTGCCAATACTCAAGCGCTACTTGCAAGATATGGCAGGGCACATTATGATGAACTAGAATACATAATGCAGCATCTACCAGATAAATATAAAAATAGGGCCAATAAACTCATACAGGAAGGTAAAAATATCACCAATACTTCCATTCGTTGTGCCCTAGATGCCGCAGATACTGCCTTAATGGCAAATAACACCAGTGCCCTTTTGCGTAGGCATGCCTGGCTACGTATTTCAGGTTTCAAACCTGAAGTACAAAATTCCATCCTCAACCAGCCATTTGATGAGGAACACCTATTTGGCCCTAATGTCGATGTATCTTTAGAGAAAATGAAGAAAGATACCGACATAGCTAAATCTATGGGAGCCTTGCAATAGCAAGCTCCCAGACGTTCCTTTCGTCGCTCATCATATAGAGGCAACACAAGTAGCTACTCCTCCGATAGTCCCTCCACTTCCTGTAAGACCCCTCGTCAATCCACCTTCACTAAGGGCTACCAAAGAGGGAGTTACAGGGGTAACCATAACAAAGGCAGAGGCAAAACCAACAACTCCTGCTCTGCCTCCACCCCCTACCCAATGACTTTCCTCCACTTCCCCCTCACCATTCCACTCCTGTGGGGAGAAGAATACAACAATTCCTTCCCGTCTGGATCAACATCACATCAGACAGCTGGGTGCAATAAATTATTCAATCAGGTTACTGTCAAGAACTAACATCTACCCCCCAAACATACTACCCAAACAGCGACCAATGTCCCAAGAACATCTGTTACTGCTAAAGCAAGAAGTAATATTCCTACTAGAAAAAAGTGCAATAGAACCAGTTCCTCTGCACCAACAAAACAAGGGATTCTACTCCCTATACGTTCTTATCCCAAAGAAGGACTGCTCTCTAAGGCCTATGCTAGACCTCAGACCTCTAAACATATACATACAGTCAGACCATTTTCACATGGTCACACTTCAACAAGTCCTTCCTCTTCTGTTACAAAACGACTTCCTTGCTACTGTAGATCTCAAGGACGCTTACTTCCACATTCACATTCCCAAATCTCACAGAAAGTATCTCGGATTCCTAATAGACGGTCAGCACTATCAATTCATTCATCCCATTCGGAGTCACAACAGCACCAAGAGTATTCACCAAGTGCCTAGCAGTAGTGGCAGCACATTTAAGAAGACAGCACATCAATGCCTTCCCATACCTGGACGACTGGCTCATAAAGGCCAGCTCCTACAACCAGTGTGTAGAACACACTCATGCCACTATGCAACTGCTTCACATCTTTGGGTTCACAATAAACCACATCAAGTCCCATCTGCAACCGTCCAAAGTACAACAATACCTCGGTGCCACAATAAACACCTCGACAGCGCTAGCTTATCTAACTCCAGTAAGAATATCCAGCATGCAAGCTCTTCTCACAAAGTTTCAGCCACAACACTCCCTTCCAGAACAAGTGTTCATGCAACTCATAGGGATAATGGCCTCTTGCATTTTCATCGTGCCCCTTGCAAGACTTCAAATGCGTCCTCTACAAGAGTGCTTAGCACGCCAATGGAACCAGGCTCAAGGTCAATTAACAGATCTAGTGTTGGTGGACGGTACGACTCATCGCTCTCTGCAGTGGTGGAACACCAAAAACCTTTCCAAAGGGCGACCGTTCCTAGAGCTAGTTCCTCAGATAGTCTTGACAGCGGACACATCACTCTCCGGCTGGGGAGCCCACCTACTGCAACACACAATGCAAGGCAGGTGGACACCACAACAAAGGTTGCTCCATATCAATCATCTGGAATTACTAGCCATATTCCTGGCATTAAAAGCTTTCCAAAAGCAAATATCTAACAGAGCTGTTTTAGTCTGCTCGGACAACATGACAGCCATGTATTACATACAGAAACAGGGAGGAACATACTCCCTGCAACTCTCTCAGCTAGCACAGAACTTATGGCGGTGGGCTATACCTCAAAACATATTCCTCTTAGCCCAGCATGTTCCAGGAGTACAAAACACCATAGCAGATCTGTTAAGTCGTCAGACACAACAGATACTCGAGTGGAAACTTCATCCGCAAGTTCTTCAACCATTCTTTCAGATGTGGGGACAACCTCAGATAAACCTCTTTGCCACCCACCAAAACGCCAAATGCCCAAGCTTTGCCGCCAGATATCCACACCCACGGTCCAAAGGCAATGAGATATGGGTGAACTGGTCAGACACATTTGCGTACGCTTTTCCACCTCTACCACTCATGCCACTAGTAGTACGCAAACTACAGCAGCATTCTCTAACCCTCATCCTAGTTGCTCCAACGTGGGCCAGACAGCCGTGGTACACCACACTGCTAAAACTGTCTGTAGTACCGCACCAAAAACGATACCCATCTCCACGCCTTTTAACCCAGAACCGTGGAGAGATCAGACACCCGGACCCAGCTCAGCTCAACCTTGCTATCTGGCTCCTGAAATCCTAGAATTTGGATATCTTAACCTTCCTCCTGACTGCAAGAACATCATAAAAGAAGCTAAGTAAGCACGAACCCTCCTGAGGCAGAAGCCGGGAGAATTTGCCTGTTTTAAAAATGTATTCTTGTCACTGCTGCTGATTTTAAGAGCACTTACTTTATAATTTCATCAGGACTCTGCCCTTGAAAGCGCCGCACAGCCGATTAAGGGCTGGTCGCGGACACTTCCAAAACGCACTTTTCCCGCCACGCCCACTCGGTGGCCACGCCCCTAGGCCTCTGCCCTCCCTATTTTAGAATGTGCTTGCACCGTACGCGCAGCGGACGGGCGCAGCGGGCGCGCCGTTTGCGCGCCTAAGGCAAGCCCGTCTGCGCCCGTCATCGCCACGACATCGCCCTTCGCCAGTCCCCCTGGTCTAACTGTGCCCCATATGCCCTTACGGTACAACCGAGAAGATCTTCTTGCCGTAAACCACAGACAAAGATGTACTGATGTGACTGGCATCCTTGGCCACACGAAACTCCAGTGCAATTCCTGCTACTTCACTGCTGACAGCCCAAGTCTCATTCGGGGAAAACGATGCGCAACTACCACCTTTCCCCTCACGATACTTCAACTTAACGTCAGGTCACTCACCAAACAAGATCTAGAGATCAATTCGCTCATATTGGATGAAAACCCAGACATCCTCTTCCTTTGCGAAACCTGGCTATGAGATGGTGCATCTGCCATTCCCAACCTCACGCTCCCAGGCGAATATCACCTGGCCACTATAAATCGCGACACGAGAGGCGGCAGCATTGCGGTAATTTATAAGTAGCAATTCACCTGCTCATTTATTAAAGAAGCTCTCCCTGATTGCGAATGCGCCCAATTTAAAATTACTACAAGCCCACACTTCACGATGTCTGGTCTGTACATCTACCGCCCACCTGGCCCTGCTTCCAGGTTTATTGACGCTCTCCTCGAGAGGACTACTGCACTTGTGACCAAATCTGCCAATTTTACAATCCTGGGCGACCTCAACCTTCATTTTGACCTATCCAACGACCACACTATTAATAATCTCCTCACGGATCTTTCTGCATTACAGCTTAACTCCCTCATCCAGGCTCCCACCCACCTAGCCGGACATACTCTGGATCCGGTCTTTACCAACATCCAAGAGGCCGTTACAGAGGCGCCCTTACCTATGGGATGGACGGACCATTACCTCATCAAACTGACCATCCTAGTCCCTGGACGTCTGCACAAAATCGAATCCAATCGCCGCCTTAAAAGACCATGGCACAAACTATCCACCCCTGTTTTCCATGATACCCTAGGAGAATTCCATCGGGAAGCCAACCAAGACATTGATACGACGTACAACGCCTTTAATGACTGGATCACGGGTGGACTTGACACTCTTATTCCAGCCAAACTGACCAAAGGACGTTCCGCACCATCTAACCCTTGGTACAATGACACTCTTAAAGCCTTGCGCAAGGAATGCAAAAGAGCCGAGCGTCATTGGAGAAAAGACTTTGACTGTCAGGATAAAATCAACTATTTATCTAAACTTAAAACTTATCAAAAAGCTATCCGTACTGCCCGTGCAGCCTTCTATGCTGACAAAATCAGCTCCAATCCAAATCCAGCTAAAATAATCTTCAAACTAGTCAAAGAGCTTCAGAGCCCCAGGTCACCCTCTCCCAAAATTGCATCCACTGAACAATGTGAACAGCTTGCTACATATTTTGTAGAGAAAGTCCAGAATATCTACAAAACCTTCTCCCAGCACCCTCTTCACCCCATCGAACCCACCAATCTCACCTCCAATCTCACCCAAATCCCTGATATTTCTGCTGTTGACCTAATCAAACTATGCAAAAAGGTGAAATCTGGCTCCCCTGCGGATCCTATGAGCCCTACCCACTTCATTGACTCACTTGACTTCTTTCTACCCCCCATGATCGAAATACTTAATCTCTCCTTCTCATCCGCCACTGTTCCGGCAGCCTGGAAACAGGCATGGGTATCGCCCATTATCAAAAAACCCTCCCTGGATCCATCGAAACCGTAAAACTTCCGACCAATATCCCTACTCCCCTGGCTGTCTAAAATAGCAGAGGCCCACGTCACCCACCCGGTGACAACCTCACCTTCTCCCAACAAATCATGGACATGATCTCAACCAACGCCGGGCGGCAACTCACACAAATATACCTTGGGGATTTCAACCTCCACTGGAATGATCATAATGATGCTGTGGTAAAGGGTCTGAAGAATTTCCTCAACGCCCTTGACCTTACACAAATTTGCAACAGTCCAACACACAAGAAAGGCTCTATCCTCGACCTCATCATCTCCAAAGAGGCCGCTATCCAACTCTAATCTATCCAACCCTGTGACTGGTCGGACCATCATATCATCACGTTCTTCATCAATGAAAAAGTTAAATTTAACCCTATCCAATCCGCCAGGCCCAAAGTCTGGAAAAGAGACATGAAAAAACTAAACTCAAACTCTCTGCCCTCCAACAGCTACAACTTACTACTTCCTCCGTCTGGCGTGAAGGACGTCCAATCCTTGACTGATCACTATCTTAACAATATGACCGCAATAATTAATGAAGTCGCGCCCTTGCAGCTAAAAAAAGACACCACAAAAATCTCCAATCCCTGGTATGACGGGAGTCTCAATGACGATAGACGTGCCATGAGATTGGCAGAGCGCTCCTGGAGATCAGCCCCCTCTGCACTGATTCTAAAAAACCTGAAGAAAAAGAGAAATGCCTACTTCAGGAAAATAAAACGATCTAAATCAGACTTCTTCAGCCGTCAGCTAGACCAAGCCAAAAACCGTCCGAGAAAGCTGTTTGAGCTTATCCGATCACAAACCAAAGAACAACCCCAACCACTCAACACTATGTGCAATGCCCCTTCCTGCGAAGACTTCGCCGCTTTCTTTAACCTAAAAACGGATAACATAAAGAATGATCTCCTCATGGACGCAAGCCTCTATCCCAAACCACACGGCATAACACCCACTAAACCAAAAAACAATGCAACCTGGTCAACCTTTGTCACCTACACGGAAGAAGAAATTGGCAAACTGCTCAGCACTCTGAAACCATCCAATCACCTCACGGACCCCCTTCCTGCTAACGCTGTAAAAGCTCTTACCCCGTCGCTCCTTCCACTCTGGACCAAAATCATTAACAGCTCACTTCAACAAGGAATCTTTCCCGACTCCCTCAAAGTTGGACAAGTAACACCTTTGCTAAAGAAACCTACAGCCGACCCTTCTGACCTAAACAACTACCGTCCCATTACCAACATTCCAACTCTTGCCAAACTGCTGGAAAAATGCGCACAAATACAATTGACTAATCATATTAATCAATTTGATCTCCTCAACTCTCACCAATCAGGCTTCCGAGCCAATCACAGTACGGAAACTGCCATGATTCACATAATCGATGACGCCCTCCAAATCCTAGATCATAACAATACCTGCCTCCTCATCCTCCTTGATCTCTCCTCCGCATTTGACACCGTCAAACATGAGAACCTACTCGAACTACTAAACACAAGAATGGGCCTATCTGGAACTGTGCTCAAATGGTTCACTTCTTTTCTGCACAACAGATCACAGAAATTCAAGAGCAACAACTTGATGTCCGCACCAAGACCTGTATCGCTAGGCGTACCACAAGGATCCTCCTTATCCCCAACTTTGTTCAACCTAGTTATGGAACCTCTCACCACCTTGCTGCAAGAATCCAATGTACATTTCCACATGTATGCTGATGACACCCAACTCTATCTCAAACTACAATCACCCAAAGACATCACGCTTTTGAACTCAACAATCAGAAGCACCCAATCCTGGTTGGCCGCTAATCATCTCAAACTCAATGCCCTTAAAACAGAGTTCCTCCTGATCGCACCTCCCGCGAAGATCACTACCGCGCAAATGTGGCTTAAAGACTTAACGGCACTCAATGTCCAACCCACCATCGTGGACTCAGCGAAATCCTTGGGCATAACACTTGACACCAATCTCAGCATGCAGGAACACATCAACAAAGCAACTAAGGGAGCAAACTACCAAATCAACACCCTGAGGAAACTGAAACCTTTCCTTCCAGCCAAAGACTTCCAAACTGCGGTACAATCACTAGTCATACCTCGAATAGAATATGGCAGCACCGCCCTTTGCGGTCTCCCCCTAGCCACTACGGCACCCATAAGAGCCTCTCTAAACGCCGCAGCGAGACTTATCACTGGATCAAAAAAACACTCCCACATTTCCCCTGACTTCAAATCCCTGAACTGGCTGCCGTTTGAAGCCAGAATACACCTGAAAATCGCTTGTTTGACCCACAAGGCTGTGCACCTGAGCTCACCTAGATACCTCGCTCAGAAGCTGACGATTTCTGGAGGCTCCAGGAACACTAGAGGCACAAACAATCTTCTGCTAAAGCCTAAAAGATTCCGCAAGGAAAAAACCTATAAACGCTCTTTCTCAGGAATGGCCCCCAGGATTTGGAACTCTCTCCCCCCTGAAACAAGGCTCATCACCTCTACCATACTGTTCAAGAGAGAAGTAAAAGCAATCCTCATGGCTAAATACACTTGAACGACTATTGGGGAAAAACTACAAAGACTCGATACTCATCTGTACTACTTGTTCGAACCCTTGTATCTTATATCCAACATATCTTATGTTGACTCTGAAATTGATTTACTTGATTGTGTTATGATATCACTTCGATGTACTTCTAACATGATTGATGTATCTGCGTATACATGCTCCCCTCCTCTGTAAAGCGCTCTGATATCTGCGAAGATCTTGTTCGCGCTATATAAAACTTTCAAAATAAAATAAACGGCATCCTCTCCAAACATGTGGACCTAAATGGCATCCTGGACCCATCCCAAATGGTTTCAGACCGGGCCACAGCACGGAGTCTGCTCTATTGTCCACCACCGAATATCTCCGGACGATTTTAGATTCCGGTCAGAGTGCTGCGCTGATCCTTCTCGATCTCAGCGCAGCCTTTGATACGGTATCCCACGGCATTCTTCTTAGACGCCTGGAGATGGCCGGTGTGTCTGGCCTTGATTTAGCCTGGTTCCGCTCCTTCCTCAAGGACAGATCCTTCCGGGTGTCAGCCCCCCCTTTCTCTCCAAACCCCATCCCATAACACAGGGAGTTCCTCAGGGCTCAGCGTTGAGCCCCTCCCTTTTCAACCTATACGTGCAGCCTCTTGCGGAAGTGGCCAAAGAGTGGGGGTTGACGCTGGTATCGTATGCCGACGACACCCAGTTGGTCATCACCCTCACTGAAAGCCCCTCCATCGCGGCCTCCAGGTTCAGAAATGGCCTGGCAGCAGTGGCACAATGGATGACGGACAATTACCTACAACTGAACGCCGGGAAAACCGAGGTGCTCCTCCTTGGCAGAAACACCAGCCTTTGGAACGAGCACTGGTGGCCGTCATCCCTTGGTACCACCCCACTCCCTAAATCCAGTGTCAAAAATCTGGGAGTCTGGATGGACGCCACACTCAGCTTCCAGACACATACCAAACAGGTGGCCGCCACCTGCATAGGTCTTTTGAGAAATCTCAGTTCCATACTTGGCTTTTTCGACCCTAAGGTCCGCCAGCTGATTGTCCAAGCGACTATCTTAGCTCGCCTGGACTACGCAAATGTCCTCCTCCTAGGCGCAATCAAAGCAGAAACTGCTAGATTTCAACGCGTGCAAAACGCGGCGGCAAGAACGCTGGTCGGCCTTCCCCGCAGATGCTCAGCCAGAGCCACCATCCGCAAACTTCACTGTTTGCCCGTTGAATCTAGAGTCCAATTTAAAGCCCTCATCACGATCTTCAAAATCTTCAAACTGGGAAGCCCCACTCTTCTACAAAACCTCATCAGCCCCTACGTTCCTAGCCGTGAGCTGCGCTCCTCCAACCAGCTCCTCTTGAGTGTACCCCGTGCAAAGCTTTGCCGCACTGGAGGTCGCTCCTTCAGGGTCCTGGGACCCAAGCTGTGGAATGCTCTACCCCTTCACATCCACTCCCTAGACAGCCTTTCTACCTTCCGAAAATCAATCAAGACCCTCCTATTCCCATCCGGCTAGTTCTGTTCTTCTCTCCCCCCTTTCCCCTTCCTGGTAGGTTCTGTGACTTCTCTCAGCGCCGGGACGCCCCATTGCTGGGGTAGCTGTCGCGCTTTACCAAACCCAGAATAGAATAGAATAGATGTCCAACCACTAGAGAATGCTATGCAGCTAAGTGGAAACACTTTGTAATATATTGTCACAACAACAATATTAATCCCCTAGACGTGTCTATTCAACACATCATAGAATACTTACTACACCTCCAAAGATGTAACTTAGCCTACACGTCTATTAGACTGCATCTTGCTGCCATAGCAGCATATCTGCAAAAAAGACAGCATCTATCTCTGTTCAGAGTGCCTGCTATTAAAGCTTTCATGGAAGGCCTCAAAAGAATAATAGCTCCCAGAGTACCAGAGTACCACCTTCACCAGTGTGGGATTTGAACATCGTTCTCACACGATTAATGGGACCTCACTTCGAACCTTTACATAAATGTGAACTACAATTTTTAACATGAAATGTTAAGTTCCTAGTAGCTATTACTTCGCTACGGAGAGTTAGTGAACTACAAGCACTTACCATTCTGGAACCTTTCTTGCAAATGCATCGCAATATGGCCGTTCTCCGTACTAATCCAAAATTCCTTCCCAAAGTCATTTCTCCCTTCCACCTCAATCAATCTTTGGAACTGCCCGTTTTCTTCTCGCAGCCACGGACAATAGCAGACCGAGCTCTTCGTATGCTAGATGTCAAAAGAGCATTCCTATACTACATTGAGAGAACACAACTCTTTCGTAAGACCAAACAACTTTTTGTGTCCTTCTCATCACCACACAAGGGCAACCCTATATCAAAATCTGGGTAAGCTAGATGGATTGTCAAATGCATACAGACTTTTTACCACAAAGCTAAACGTACATTATCCGTTCTTCCTAAAGCCCACTCTACAAGTAAAATAGGGGCTTCAGTGCTATTTTTAGGGAACATTCCTCTAGATGACCTCTGTAGAGCAGCTACATGGTCTACACTGCACACATTCACAAAACACTATTGTGTAGATGTGCAAACTAAACAACAAGCTAATGTGGGCCAGGCTGTTCTCAAAACACTATTTCAAACTACTGCAACAGATAGGGGTGGTCGCCGCTAAGAGTGGGCACTGATATACAATCTATACACAGTGTGTAATCTGCAGCTCATATGCCTCGAACGGAAAATGCTACTTACCAGTATGCATCTGTTCTTGGCATGTAGAGCTGCAGAGTTACACCCGCCCACCCGCCTCCCCGGCTACCCTTATCTGTTCCAGTATTATCTTAATTAGATACAGCTTACATGGACATCCTTCCTTTTCTTGCAAAGCTCCATCATTTCCCTAATGGCGAAAAACAATCTGAGGATGGAGCCGATGCCCATGCCAATGTGGTCCAAAGGAGGAGTCACCTATCTCGTGACTTCCAAAGAACTTTTCAGGACAAAAACAAACTGCAAACATCCGGGCCCAACACTAGGTGGCGATCTATGCACAGTGTGTAACTCTGCAGCTCTACATGCCAAGAACAGATGCATACTGGTAAGTAGCATTTTCCTTTTCCTCTTCCTGCCCTGGCATTGGATGGAAGCTCTGTTGCCTTGTAGGGGGAGTGGGGTGCTTCGGCCTCTCTGGCCTTGCCCTTGATTCATGAAACAAAGAAGTCCCTACCTCACAGTTAAATGCTGTAATAGTATAACACAATATTCAAAATTGCTGGTAGTCATATATTCTAAAACTAAAGGAGCTAATAGTGCTACAATGTCAAAAACATTATCAATTTACAAAATACAATGACAAATCATAATATAAAAGTGCATCATTTATTCATTACAATACAGTATCATTTAATGCATAGATCATAAAAACATGTAGTTAAAAACATGTTGTAGAAAAACAGTTGTTGACGCAGCGTTTCGGGATTGAGTTAAAACCTCCAGGACAGTTTTTCTCAATGTATCAGAGGTGAGACAGAGTGCATTATGTCTCCCACTTCTGATTCTAAAATGATAAGAGTTAAAACCACGATTTCAGGACAATTGACGGCCTTCCTAATAAAAACAACCTCGGGTTGTAAAGTTTTCTCAGTGTATTTGTGTACACTGGAGCCGCCGTAGACAACATATATTTAACCCCTTCCCTGCTGGGCACATTCACACGCTGTGCTGGGGGGAAGGGGGGGCGCGCACAGCGCCCCCGTGCTCATGACAAGCTCAGCTCGTCATGCAGCACAGTGCTTGTGTGCTAATGACGAGCAGAGCTCGTCATGACCGCACCCGTTTCTTTAGAACGTTCGCACAGCAGGGGAATTTGCCCAGCGTGCGAGCGTTCTAAATGTCATGACGAGCTCAGCTCGTCATGAGCACACGAGAACCGTGGCTCATTACGAGCTGAGCTCGTCATGAGCATGGGAGGGGTTAAGGTGGACAATTATTAATTTTTGAAGGAGCAACTACTGCTTGCGTTATTGGATGGATGCAATTATTAGTATTGTGCAGTATTCATGAGTTGGTACGCCCAGGTTTGGGATTATACCTTGTCCGCCTGTTCTGGTCTTTCAATTGACCACCTGTATGATTCAGTGCGGCCTCCCTGCTCTCAGTGTACAGCTTCTGGGTTGGGTACAGGGGTACCCTGTAACCCGATCCCTATATGTGGGTACCAAGATTGCTTTTGCCACGTTCACATTCAATATTTCTGGGATAGGTTTAGAGGCAAGCTTTTTAACAAAAGTAAAAATGTCTGCTATACTTTTCTCTAAATGGAGTGCTCTACTGGCTAGCATATTTTTCGAAGCATGTTTCCTATCAAATAGGATACCCAAATAGGAGAAAGTGTCCACAATCTGCATGCTACAGGAGTCTATCATTAAATTTGGAAGCTTCTTCGGATAATCCCCTGCCACCATTACGTAAGATTTCGATTCATTGACCAGGGGGTCCAATCTATGCATACATTTGGAATACTCCTCTATTAGCATCTGCAGTGCCCTCCCAGTTCTAGCTATGAGCACTGCATCATCTGTATAAAGGAGCAAAGGTGGTGGTATAGAGTTGAGGTGTGGCATATCGTTTGTTACTCCTATCAGCGCTGCCTCCACCCCATTGGTGTATAATGAAAATAAGAAAGGGGCGAGGACGCAGCCCTGTCTAACTCCTCTGTGAATCTCACCAGGCCTCGTACACTCTTCCCATATCGAACCCAGGCAGTAGCCTGAGACTACATCTGTGAAATAAAAACAATAATGGGTTTATCTATGCCCATGTCTTCCATTAGTGACCATAACTTTGGGTGGGAGACAGTCAAAAGTGGCTGAGAGATCCATGAAGGCCATGTAAATTTGGTCTTTCTTCGCCACTGTGATTTTTGGCAATTAACATACTGAAATTGAGACATTGGTCTAATGTCCCTTTTCTAAAGCCATACTATTTCTTTGTAAACATTCCTCTCTTCTGCCCACTCCTCTAACCTGTTCAATAAAAGCTGCCCCTTCAGTTTAGCAGTGCCAACAGAGAGATGCGTCTTTAGTTATTAGGTAAGGCCTTAGCTCCTGTCTTATAAATGGGAATTTTAATTGTTTTTGACAAGGATTCTGGGGCGCCCAACTTCCCAATAGTATTACAAATATTAGTAAAGGGGCCCAAAATTCCAGGTGTTACAAAAAGCAGTCTGAGGATCTCATCTGGACCACGGGCCTTAACATTACTGCATTGAGCCATCACGCACCTCACCTCTGCCAGTTTGAAACCAGGCTGCCACGCTGGCCTATTGTCCTCCGGTTAATTGATGGGGCTGAGTACTCACCTTCCGAGGCACCAGGGAAAGAGGCCAGTCATCCTACAAAAGGAGTTATCAACAAAGGAAGAAAACCCCTTCTATTCCTCATCATCACAACCATATCGTCAGCAATAAGGTAAAAAAAAAAAAAAACAAGGAGCTATACAAAGTCTGCTCCTAGAGGACGAGGAGGTCGTTGAGGGCAGAACAATGTTAAACACAATGACAACCTCCTGGATCTGGCTACATGTTGTTCTTCCTCTCCACAAGTTCCCATGGGTGGGAGAGTTACTTCCAGAAAATAACGACGAACAGATGGGCCTTCAATAAAATACAATTCGCACTCACTCTTGAATTTTCTTCAGTTCCCTCCTTCGACACCGCCGACAAGTAAAGAGATTAAACATCTATCTCAGATGCGTTTGGAGATTTGGACAATGCTCCGAAAGGGAGCAATAGAACCGGTGCCGATCTTCCAAAAACAAAAAGGGGTTTTACTCCCGTTTCTTCCTAGTCCGGAAGAATGCTCTCTAATGGCGTCCTATTCTAGACCTGAGAGCTCTGAATACTTAATTAATGTATCAACTGGAGAGATAGGGCTCGAGTCAACACTCCTGTGCCCCTGAGGTTATATCTTAAACAACAATGGAGTGTATGAGTGTAACTTGAAAAACCATAGACCCAAAAACAAAATGAAAAAAGTGACAGTGTCAGTGACAGTTTATTCCTGGACCCCAACCTTGCTCAGGTAATCCTTTATTTTTTATATATTTAGCATGCCTGGTCCTACTAGTCAGGAGGCGTCCACCCTGAGGCCAGGGATGACTATGTCCAACAGGGAAAGGCAAACAGCCTTTTGTTTAGAAGGACCCTCACTCACCACTAGTTGGTGACATGCTTCATCATCAGAAGAATTTATTTTCAAATAGTGACCCTCCTAGACATTCGGTTACGCTTAAACCCAGAGGATCATATGACCACTCTAGACTTGCAGGATATTTTCACATCCCCATTCATCCTTCCCTTGGACTGTATGTTTATTTGCAGTAGCTGTTCAAAGTACTATCATTTGGTCGCAAATCAGCCCCGAGAATCTTTACAAAGTGTCTGGCGCCAGTAACCGCTTTTTCTCAGTAAGCACAGACACCAAGTATTTCCATAACTGGACGACTGGTTGATAAAAGCACCATCAGAAACTTCATCCCAGATGTCCACTACAGCATGTATACAGTTGTTCTCCAAACTGGGACTGACTTTAAATATAGAGAAATTATCCCTTCAACCGTCAAAAAAAATCACGTTTCTGGGAGCGATTCTGGACACCTCTGTAATCAAGGCATTCCCTCCACAGAGAGGCAACAGGATCTCATGGCTCTAGCCAAGAATTGCACAGGAAAAAAGTGTATTTCAGTATGTATTTACAAGTCGCTACTAGGGGCAGTGTCCTTTTGCATTTCTCCGATTCCTTTAGGCTGACTAAGGATGCATTCCTTACAGGAGGAACTAGATTGCCAATGGCACCAGGTAGAGGGAGCCTTCGACGACAAGGTGAAGGTCACCCTGGCTATGGTGCAAGCAGTGGCATAGTGCACCAAAAGAAAAAAAAAACATCTCGGTGAGTCTTTCCACTGATGCATCTCTGGAAGGATGGGGAGCATTCATTCAGGACCTGCAGGTCAGCGGTTAGTGGTAATTGCAAGAACAGCTTCACATCATCTGGCTTGGGCTCTGAGCGGTAGGCTTGGCACTACTGGCTTTCCTACCAAGAATTCAGGGAACGTCTGTTCTGGTGAAAACAGACAACACGACCGCGATGCAGTATCTCATTAAGCAGGGAAATACAAGATCCTCTCCCGGTCGTGGGCAGCACCAGAGATATGGAAGTGGGCTGTCCAACATAGAGTATCTCTAAAGGTGGAACACCTTCCAGGAGATCGGAACATCAAAGCGGGCACTCTCAGCAGACTAAAATCGACTTACCAAGAGTGAGAGATCAATCAGGACATATTGCAAAGCATCTTTTTCAAGTGGGGAGTTCCAGCAGTGGATCTGTTTGCGAGAGCTCAGAACACAAAATGCTGGTTCTTCGCAAGTTGGCATCACTAGTGGAAATCTGGGGGAATGCGTTTTTGATAACATGGTCAGGCGTCTTTGCCTACGCCTTTTCTTCGATCCCCCTCCTGCCACATGCTCTCACAAAGATAAAGAAGGAACTGAGCAAGGTAATACTAATGGCTCCATTGTGACCCAGACAACACTGGTGCACGGAGTGGCTCCTGCCAATTCGTCTACAACCAAGATCATCACTCTTGGCAGTGTCCCGGGGACAAGTGCTTCATTCGGACTCCAAATCGCTGCACTTAGCGGCATGGCTCCTGAATATTGCGAATTCCGCATCCTAGATATTTCTGCAGAATGCAGAGATATTCTAGCACATGCCAGAGCGGAAACTACAAACAGAGCAGATAGGATGACATGGAATAGATTCAGTCTGTGGTGCCAAGAACATAATATTCATCCTCTAAACTCAGAGGCACATCAAATTATTCCATATATTCTGATGTTGGCAAATCTGGTTTGGCCCATGCTTCTATTAAAGTACACCTGGCGGCAATTTCTCGACATAGACTACTTCCTTGAGTCCATCACTGTGGTCTGAAAGAATTATGAAGCAATTCATGAAGGGGTTGTTTTGGACCAAAAATTCTTATTCTGGAAGCTAGCTCTTCTCAGAGCTCTTACTTCATCCAGAAGAATTGGAGAAAAACAGGCTCTCACGATACAAGAACCGTTTTTGCAGTTCAAGAAGGACAGGGTTGTCCTCGGGACTAATCCCAAATTCATTTCAAAAGTGCCAACAGATTTCCATCTAAATGAACCACTGATTCTTAAGCGTGTTTTTTTTTTTTCCATCAACCGTCACCAGCAGTGGAAAAAGCTTTTCATTCATTAGATGTTCAACACTGCCTGAAATTCTACGGGCAAAGAACAAGGCCTTTCCGCAAGTCTTCCCGACTATTTGTTGCTTATAGTGCCCCCAGGGAGGTTTTTTTTTCCCTTGTAGAAAAGAGGAATTTCTCGGTGGATTTCAAAGACAATCTAATATTGTCATCAGGCGGCGGGGAAGCCGTTGAATGCACCTGTTCATGCACATTCTGCAAGAGCAGTGTCCACCTCCACTGCTTTATTTGCAGGAGTACCTATCCAGGATGTCTGCAGGACTGCTACCTGGAAGAGTATTCATACCTTCACCAGACATTACTGCCTTGATGCACCTGCAAATAGGATGTGGCAGTGGGAGAAGCAGTACTGAGGAACCTTTTCCCGTAACGGTGAGCCCTCTTTGTCATCCATCCTTCCTTTGTGGTAAGATAAGCACATTTTTATTGTTGTATGCTGTATTATAAGTAATTTATGACCATCTGTCTATGGGTATTTATAGACAGTTACTGCGATGGTGGATTGACATATGTTGTCTATTTTAGAGTTCTAGGTAACAAAACAAAATGTGCGATAATTTACTGCTCGCTATTCTGATTCAGGTATGTGAATCTATGAAAGCTCCAATACTGGAGTAAGAAAACAAGTTACTTACCTGTAACTGTAGTTCTCCAGTATTGGAAGCTTTCATAGATTCACATACACCCATCCTCCTCCCCTGAGAGGCTCACCTCGGATTAGGCACAAAAGGTGTTTATGGCAAAAGTGCACGAAAATCTGAGGGGCAAAAGGTTCTCTCGGTAGTGTTCTAGAGGGTGAGGGGCTCTGATTGGTTCAGGGACAAGTTTGGTCTCTTTTACATAACGAAGGTTATGGGTTGCAAAAGGAAAATGGACCTAGGCTTCTTCTCAGTTTGCTATACTACTAAGCATTGCTTTTTTGTGTACCGGAGACTCCCATCTCGACGACGGGGAATGATTCAGGCATGTGAATCTATGAAAGCTTCCAATACAGGAGCATGGGCATCGATCCTCCATTCAGACTGCCCCTTTGGGAGGATCTTTTGTCGCAGCAGCAGGGGACTTCACCCGAGCCTGTCCAGCCTCCACCTCCTTGCGTGAAGATTGAGTGGCGGCAGTTGGCAGCTTTTGACCTTCCGCCTGAAGTCTGCGATGTTATCTTGGCAGCCGGGAGTCCCTCCACTTAAACTGTATATGCCTGTAGATGGAACAAATTTGTGGCATGGTGCACAGCAAAGACTTTTGATCCCCTTTCTGCTCCTCTTTCAGAAGTTCTTGTATATAATTTCTTTGGCCCAGCATGGATCTACCATGGGCACTCTTAAATGATATCTTGCAGCTATCTCTGCCTTTCTTCGCCTTCCTGATCAGCCGTCCTTATTTAAACTCCCATTTTTTCTAGGTTCTTAAAGGCCCTTATTCATTTGTTTCATCCGTCTCCCTTGGAATTTGAATTTGGTTTTAACCTTTCTTGTGTGTTCTCCCTTCGAACCCATTCATAATTGTCCTCTCAGGCTGCTGACTCTGAAAACTGCTTTTCATATTGCCATTACCTCTGCTCGTAGGGTTAGCGAGCTTCGGGCTCTGTCTTCCAAGCCCCCTTTCCACTCTGTCCATCTGGATAAAGTGGTGCTTCAAACTAAAGCTTTGTTCCTTCCTAAAGTAGTCACGCCCTTTCATGTGGGACAATCCATAACTTTGCCCACCTTTTTCCCACCTCCGCATCCCTCCAAGGAGGAGGAGAGATTCCACCGTCTGGACCCAAAACGTGCGTTGTCTTTTTATCTTGATCGCTCTAAAGACTTCTGGGTGGATGATCAATTCTCCAGTATTGAGGTGTCTTTCATAGATTCACATGCCTGAATCATTCCCCGTCGTCGGAGTGGGAGACCCACAGTACATAAAAAAGCAATAATATGCAATAATATCCTTAGAAAAACTTGGTAATAACCAACCAGGAAGTAGCCCAAGCTACCATAGAAAAAACTTCCACACTCATGACTATCCTATTCATTTTTTATAGTCCAAACTGCAGCCAATCGGGCAAAAGCACCCACCAGAAAGTCCTCCCCAGAGGCTAAGGCTCTCAGATTTTCTACCGCACGTCGTGGGAAGGGAGTCTCCCTGAGCTCTGCTCAATTATTTATTCAAAATTTCTACATTCTGAAAGTATTTTTACTTTCCTTCAAAGAAGTCTTCATTTTCAACTCTGCTTCACCTGTGGAAAGCTTCGCCCTTTTTCTAAGGACCCTCACGATACTCCTGTCTTTTTTCTGAACTCAGTTGAGGAGTCACAGGTTCTGGTGAACACTTTTCTCAAAGGACCTTTGAGAACGGAGAGGCCCGTCTCCTTCTGTGGCTACAGGAGTTGTAGACTTTCTGACACCCCTGTCTCTGACATGGAGAGTGTTTGTTCTGGACGTGCTAAGTCCTCTCTAAGCGTGGGTGTGGAACTGAGATTACTTCTTCTTGGCCTCCAAGGATGAAGTAGGATCCTCAGGATAATGTTCCCCCGCGGAGTCTGCTGGCCTCCACGCCTACGGGACCTGGTCTCTGGCGTTTCAGACTCTTACTGCCAACTGCCTTCCATTCTACCCATAAAGACCCGAGAAAATAAGAGTGGGAAGATAGGCTCCGCCCCTTGGTTCAATTCGGAACTGAGAGCTCTCCGAAAGGACTGCAAAAAATTGGAACGTCTGTGGAGAAAGGACTGGCTCCACACAAAAAGACTCCTACTGGACGGCTGTTAGAGCCTACAAACTAGCCCTGAAAGTAGCCAAGGCCTCTCACTATGATGCTAGGATCAAAAATGCCACAAACTCCCCGAGAGAGACCTATCTCATAGTCAAAGAACTCTTAAAGATTCCGCAGCCCCCTACATCGGCTCTGGCTTCATCGGACAGGAGTATGGAACTCGCGAAGTTCTTTGACTCTAAAATTTCCAATATTTTGACCTCACTTCCTCAGCCATCTCAGCTACTTTGCTGGGATAGCGTGGTTCCTGAGACTTGCCCAGCGGAGTCTCCTCGACCACAGCTTAATGCCTTTAGGGCCGTATCATTGGATGAACTTGATAAGACCCTGGCTAAAATGAAAAGTGGCTCTCCCTGTGACCCCGCTCCCATGAGGTTTTTGAAACAAGTTGCTCCCGTGATTGTTCCTTCAGTACTGGAGCTGATCAATTCCTCACTATCACAAGGCTCCGTCCCTCCTAGTTGGAAGGGGGCGGTAGTTAAAGCCCTATTAAAGAAACCCCAGCTGGATCCGGCCGATCTGGCTAATTATAGGCCGATCTCGCTCCTACCTGGCATTAGCAAAATCGCTGAAAAACTGGTTAATGTCCAGTTGTCCCAGTTCCTGGAATCTAATAAACTCCTGCGTTGCTCCCAAACGGAGTTTCGCCCTGGCCAGGGCACGGACACTGCCCTCCTCGCTGTCATCGAAGAAGCTAGGTGCATTTTGGATTCAGGGGGATCAGTGGCAGTGATCCTCCTGGACCTTAGTGCAGCCTTTGACACGGTGAATCACCATGTCTTGATCCATTGGCTGGCCAGGGCAGGGCTCGGGGGTACTGCCTTAGCCTGGATAGAGTCATTCTTGTCGGGCCGTACGTTCCAGGTCTGGGATGGCAACTCTCGTTCTGACCATCTTCCCCTTCTAAGTGGGGTGCCCCAAGGCTCCTCACTTAGTCCTACTCTTTTTAATGCTTACATGGCCCCTCTGGAAGATGTGGTGCCCCCTTTTGCATCAAGATTGTGAGTTATGCGGACGACACACAATTGGTCGTCTCTCTCTCACATCTTGACCAATGCTCAGACAATCTGCTACACTGCCTTCAGGAAATTTATCTTTGGATGTGCGATTCCTCACTCAAACTCAATGGGTCTAAGACAGAAATTATGCTGCTGGGAAAAAAATGGACAGCGATTCCATCATCTGTCTGGCCCGATACTCTGGGTGAGGTTCCCGCTCCCAAAACAGAAATCAAGAGCCTCGGGGTCTGGCTCGACCAGGACCTATCCATGAAAACCCAGGCAAAAAAAACAGCAGGAACTTGTTTTGGACTTCTACGCTCTGTCCGTAAGATTCTCCCTCTGCTTCCCCCTCTGTCCAGGAAGCTTCTAGTCCAGGGATTGGTACTCTCACGACTGGACAGGGGCCCCTGTAGACACTCTTGGCAAACTTCAATGAACACAAAATGCGGCAGCCAGGATGCTGTTGGGCCTCCCGTCCCGAGCCTCTGCTAGACCAGCGCTCAAAGCCCTCCATTGGCTTCCTGTGCGAGAGAGGATCGATTTTAAAGCTATGTGTATCGCCCACAAGCTTCTGAATGGGCAAGGGCCTCCGATTTTAGCGGGTCTGGTCACCCCGTACAAAGCCTTGAGATCTCTGCGCTCGGACAATGAACGACTGGCAACCGTCCCCAAGTTTAGGAAGGTACGCACGGGAGGCTGTCGCTTCTCTGTGAGGACAGCCGCACGCTGGAATTCGCTTCCCCGTGGCTTGCGGCTGGAATTTTGCCATCTACGCTTTCGCAAGCAACTTAAAACCTTTCTCTTTCCTAAATAGGTCCTTTTGTTTCCTTCTGCATGTTTCTGACTTTTGACTTTATAGCGCAGGGATGCCTTCGGGTCACCAGGCGCTCTATAAATCCCTAAATAATAAT